>NW_006921603.1:17761227-17762513 GCF_000298275.1 Orycteropus afer afer | reverse complement strand
GTAGCAAAGTTCAACAAGACAGAAAATAACAAATGCTGGCGAGGTTGTGGAGAGATTGGGACTCTCATACACTACTGGTGGAACTGTAAAATGGTACAACCATTGTGGAAAGCACTATGGCGATTCCTTCAAAAGTTGGAACTAGAAATACCATTTGACCCAGCTATTCCATTACTAGATGTATATCTTAAAGAAGTGAGAGCCATGACAAAAACAGACATGTGCACACCCATGTTCATTGCAGCACTATTTACAATAGCCAAAAGATGGAAACAACCTAGGTGTCCATCAAAACTGAGGAATGGATATCCAAACTATGGTACATACACACAATGGAATACTATGCAACCCTAAAGAATAATGTAGAATCTGCGAAACACTGCATGATGTGGATGAACTTGGAGGACATTATGCTGAGTGAAATAAATCAATCACAAAAGGACAAATATTGTAGTGGTCCATTATTGTAATAGTCAAGGAAACGCTTATCTATGGAAGGTCATTTTCTTTGTTGGTTACCAGGGGTGGGAGGCGAGGGAATACTTTTAGATAGATAGAGATAAGTTTTGATTTGGGTGAAGAAAAAGGCAATGTACCAAATGTGGGTGATCAATATAGTGGCATTGAGGAAGAGAAAGACATAGAGAGGTACGTGGGAAGTACAGACAAGATGAATCCTTCTGCACATATAGTACGGCGCGCTCAGTGAAGGCAAATACGGGTATATGGGTGGATAGATGGGTGGACAGGCTGAAAGATTAGGTATCTATATGAAATGGAGAATGCACCCAAGAACATGTATAGGGTTGGCAGACAGGTCCAATAACTTTATGTGTATGATCTGAATTCCCAGATGTATAATGGGGCTGACAAGGGGCAAGGTTTTAGTCACTGCTTGGTCACAGCCAGCTACCCAGAGGGACCGAGTAGTTGAACCTGTAGGCTCAGGACCATAGTCACAGAGGACATCAAGCTCAATTGGCATAACAAACTATACAAATCATTGTTCCACCTTCTACTGTGGCTAGTAGCGAATGAGATCTTAAAAGCTTGCAAGCAGCCATCTAGATGCAACGATGGGTCTCTCCTCGTCCAGGGCCAAGAAGAATGAAGAAAACCAAAATTTCATGGAAACAATCAGTCCTAGCGACTGGTACACCATCTGGTCTGCAGCCTATGTGACTATGAGACCAGAAGAAATAGACGGTTCTTGGCTACTACCGTCAACCACTTGGAAGAGGATCTTTGTAGGAGATCCTGGATAGACAGGGGAAACAATGTGGAAT
>NW_006921603.1:17755526-17759777 GCF_000298275.1 Orycteropus afer afer | reverse complement strand
ATAAACCCTTTTGTTCATTTTTAACTCCACACGACATGTTTTTTTAGAATGTGTATTTGCTTCTCAGCATGAAAAATGCTGTACTCTATCTGCCAAGAGAATTTTTTTTTTTTTTTTTTTCGGTCTGGGTATTTTTAGATTTTACTTCCAAGACCTCCCGGAGATACAACATTCACACAAACAAACCATTTGGTCACATAATTGTGATCTAAGTGTGAACTGATTACATTTTTCTTGGTAAATTTGTGGGAGAGTAAAGCCTGTATTGTAAAAGAGCAATAGTACTTCTGCCAACCATGATGACACTCCCAAGTCATGAATGAGTTGGCTGTGGGTGTGATCCATCATGTGCTTCCGTTGTTTTCCAACCGGCAACTAAAAGCCAGGGTGTTTGAGTTCTACTACTCTCTGTTCATTCAACAAGCAACATACTTAACTCTCTGAGCATCTGTTTCAGAAGAAATGATTATCTTCACAAAAGAATAAGAGCAAAGATAAAGGCCTGAAAGGCACTAAAATAAGTTAAAATGTAACCATAAAAAGATACTTCATATCCACGCCACTCTCTCAAATTTCATAGAAAGCACACACTAGGAAACAGATTGTCTTATTATGTTAAGGTAAAGTCATCAAAAAGAGCCAGAAACACTTCTCAAGCTACTCTAACCACTGCTGACTAAGTCTCAAATAACATTGAAACTGCTTTTGGTAAATCATTGTAAGTGTCAACAAAAGCTATTCATTCTACCCTTTTCTGTCTCCTTAAAGAAGCCAACTTTTTTTTTTTTTTTTTCAGTCAGGAAGAAAACAAAAGGTTCACTGACACTTCGGGTACAAACCTTTTATTTATTTATTTGTCAAGTCCTAATATCTGTTGAGCTAAACTCTGCTATTTTCTAGGATTTGTTCCAAGACAACTAAACATATTACTAAAATTGGTATCTCTGGTATTGAGCTTAACTTCAGAGAAACTCTGAAGTGGTCTGAAACCATTTTTTTAACATTCTGCACACAACTTTATGCTAAAAAGTTAGAGTGTTCAAGAGCAATAATTCATAGAAAAGGGGAAATTTTTGTTTTCTTCCCAAACAATTTTTACTACCTCCAAATGTGCAATACTGAAAGAGTAAGTGCTATGCTAAAGCCACATATTTTTGTTGCCTTGTGGCAAATATGGTAGAGTGGAACATGATCTAAATATTCATATATAAACTTTATATTTCTAAACCTTTAAAAAATGTTTTCTTTCATTTTTTGTTGGAAAATCCTAAAAGCATAAATCATAAAATGAACATAAACCAAATGCCAAGATCAATATAGACTTTTTTAAATTTCACAAAGTTATGAAACTAGTAATGTTTATTTATTGCATGTTAAAGACTTAACGAATTATTATTTTAAAGTAAGAAACACCTTAGATATTATTAAAGGCCCTCAGAAATGACGTTAGTTTTACCCTCTATTTTGACAGACTAGGAAATTGAGGCCCAAAGAGGTTAAACAATCTCTCCAGAGTCACAATTAATAAACAGAAAATCAAACAATAAGTCAGATTTTCTGACTCCAAGTCCAAGGCTCCGAAAGAATATTTTTTCAATATATTTTAATACTTGTGGAAATAAATGTTAATGGAGGACACTCCAAGCAATCACCACAGCATAGAGAACCCTCTCAGGCTTTTAAGAGCCGTGTTCACCTGTCTGCAAGCACAGGTCCTAGAAATAATGCCAGCAATAGCCAATTGAATAGCATCATCCTATCTAGGGTTTCCAAAATGATTCTTCGGGGTTGGTCTTTTTTTCTCACTTCTATATATCCTTCAGGAGCTCTGGTAGCATAGCGCCTAAGGCATTTGACTGCTAACCAGAAGACTGGCGGTTCAAACCCACTAGCCACTCCTCGGAAGGAAGGTTGGGCAATCTACTTCCATAGTGATACTGCCTCAGAAACCCAAACAGGGGTCGCTATGAGTCAGATCCGACTCGATGAGTTATATATCCTTCAGGAGTCCTGATGACGCAGTGGTTAAAGCACTCATCTGCCAAACGAAAGATGGGCTGTTGGAAACCACCAGCAGTAGGAGAAAGATGAAGCAGTCTGTTTCCACAAAGATCAGACTCTATGGAGAGGTTCTACTCTGGCCTATAGTGTTCCTATGACTTGGAATCGATTCGATTTTTTTCTTAATTTTTAATTGTTTGCATGAGTAGAGAGTTGGGGAGGGATAAGAAACAGAAACTTAAGTCTAAACCACCCCTACTGCACAATTTTTTTTTTTCCCTTTGGTCATCCGAAGCAACAAATCCTTCCTCCAGACTCCAGGGCTTACTGGTTTAGGTCGCCGTGCCCTCGGTTGCCAAAGTACGAAGGAGGCCTAGAAAAGAAGTTAGTGGAACTGCCCGGCGGGTCTTTTGGAGGCGGCCGGCAGGTGCGCGCCCAGGCTCAACCCGCTGCCCTCGACCGCGCGCGCCTCTACCCCTACAGTCAGAGGGCCTCCTAAACCCCCACCCCAGGGGACCAAAGAGTCCCCGGCCTCCCTCTCCCCACCTGCCTGGTGTTGTACCCTCAGATGGAGCCTCCAGGCGGGTTTTAGGCTCCGGTCCCCAGATGGCCCGCTGGCTCCACGCCGGCCGCGCGCGTCGCAAACCTCTGCTAGCCCAGCTGTCTGGGACGAGAAACGGTGTCAGTAGGTTGTAGAAGAGGAGGAAAAGGAGATCCCACCTCGATTCCAAGGTCCAATCCCGACAGAGGGTAGAGATGGCTGCGGTACGGGCCTTGGGCACCTGCGTCTCTTGGGCCAGGCAGTCGGTGGTTCTGGGGTGGGACCGCTCTAAACTCCTCGCGGAAGGTGCGGGGAAACTGTCTGGAGAGAGAAGGGCTGCTGAACGTGTGAGGAGGAAGGGCTGAGAAGGCGCGGGGGAGGGGTGGAGAAAAGGGAGAGAAGAGCCGAGTGGCGGCCCGCGCGAGCCTCCAGCCCTTCGCAGCAGCTCTGGGGCGGGAGGAACGGACGCCGAGCTCTTAGGGTGACCGCTCAAGTGATCCGAGGTCAGCGGCTGGGAACGCCTCTGTGCTTGGCTGCAGGCCTGGGAAGGAATGGCAGGGAGCTTGCAAAGAAGACCCCTTACCCACAGGGAAGCCAAGAGCGAAGACCAACCTAGCTGTAACGCAGCGCTGGTAACTAACTAATGGGCAGTCTGTCTCCAGGGCGCTCACCCTGTGCCTGGGGTTCTGGAACTCTAAATGAACCACGAGGTTCCCTCCGTCCCTCCCACCTCCTTATTTCCAGCCCACTGCAAAAAATGCAGCACATTTTTTCAAGTGTGACAAAATGCTGCAACAAAGACTGCAAAATTGGGAGTGGGAAAAGAAAGTGAAATGGAACGGACCAGAAGTCTTGTAATGAGTTTCCTGTCACTAAGGGTGTTCAGCTAACATCTGTGTCATGCTTGTCAGGAAGACTGAAGAGGGCATTCATGTTTCAAGTGGGGAGGAGGGTTGGACTAAATACCCACTTATGTCTCTTTCAGTCTTGAAATTCAATGACGTTAGACTTACGAATTTTTATAAAAAACAAAACAATTTAGTTCTTCCACAGTCCTGATTTCAAACCTCAAAGTAGACATTTTCCTTTTCACCACTCAAAATTGTCATTCGTTTGTTTATTTGTTTAATATATTTTTATTGGTCATGTTGTCAGAAGTGACCAGTCCCTGGAGAAGGATATCGTGCTTGGTAAAGTAGCAGGTCAGCTAAAAAGTAAGGGGAAGACCCTCAACCAGAGGATCGGAATAGTGGCTGCAACGATAGTCTCAAGCATGCCAGTGATTGTGGGATGGTGCAGAACTGGGCAGTGTTTAGTTCTGTTGTACACAGGATCACGATGAGTCTGAAGCAACTCAAGGACATATAACACCAACAGCTATGTGTCAGACAGCATAAGTGCTCGGTCGCCCACCACAGTGAAACCTGTGAGATCTGGAACTCAACGAGACTGCCTTGTTTTTCCGAATCTCACAAGTTTTCTGCCTTTGACATGTTGCAATTGCACCACTTTTCCAAAACAAAACACCAAAACCACTGCGGTGGAGCCGATTCTGACTCACAGCGACCCCCACTGGGATTCCCAGGAGGTAAATCTTTAGAGAAATAGAGTACCTACTCTTGCTTCTGCAGAGTGGTTGCTGGGTTTGAAATGCAAACCTTCTGGTTAGCAGTCAGTTGCCTTAGGCACTGTGCTGCCAGAGCTCCACT
>NW_006921603.1:17751644-17755015 GCF_000298275.1 Orycteropus afer afer | reverse complement strand
GTAGTGCCTAAGGCATTTGACTGCTAACCAGAAGGCTGGTGGTTCAAACCCACCAGCCACTCCTCAGAAGGAAGATTGGGCAATCTACTTCTGTAGTGGTACCGCCTCAGAAACCCAAGGAGGGGTTGCTATGAGTTGGATCCTACTCCACAGTAGTGAGTTTGGGTTTGGGTTTTGTTTGGAACACCCTCAAGAAGTTGCTGCATAGTGAAAAGGGTTAACTTGATCTTCTATTAAGCAAAAGAATGAAGGATTGAATCCCTTAGAGATACCTGGGAAGAAAAGCTGGCAATCTGTTTCTGAAAAAACAGCCATTGAAAACCTTATGGAGACAGTTCTACTCTGACACCCATGAGGTTGCCATGAGTCAAGTTGGACTGGACAAGAACTGGGTTTTTTTGATTTGTTGTTTTTTCTAATGCCTTTGTAGGAAAAGAGAGAAGAGACCCAGAGAGAGAGTGACTCCCCTGATCTAGCTAGAGTTTCCTAGGACCAGAAGCAAAGTCTCCTGGCTTCCTGTCCCAGCTGACTTCACATTACTGTAGGAAATTGCCCACTTAATATGGGATTTTGTAAATGGAACTTTTCTCCCATGGTCTTATCATCTTTTTGAAGATACTCTCCAGACCACTTGTTGGGTCCTCTTTATTGAGAAATTTTGTATTTGTGTACTGAATGAATTTCCTACAGCATCTATGGTAGGCAAAAATAAACCAGAAACTCTAATCTTTGGGTTTTCAACAAAATTTAAAAAAAAAAGAAAAAGTTGCCATTGAATGGAGATGAGAATTAAAGTACAGGTACAAGCTTTCTCAAATCATGAAAAAATAATAGAACCACATAAAAAGAATCTTTAATTGCTATAAGATGATGAAATCACTGTGGAAATCTGTGTGGTGTGATTCCTTAAAAAGTTGAAAATAGAAATACCATTTGATCCAGTAATCCTGTTACTAGATATATATCCTAAAGAAGTGAGAAGCAGAACACAAACAGATATATGCACACCCGTGTTCATCACAGCACTATTCACAAAAGCAAAGAGATGGAAATAACCTAAGTGCCCATCACCAGAGGAATGGATAACCAAACTATGGTACATACATATGATGGAAAGCATTGCGTAATGTGGATGAACTTGAAGGAGTTATGCTGAGTGAAATAAGTCAATCACAGAAGGAAAAATATTAGTTCACTATTGTAAAAAGTCAAGGAAAGGTTTATATGTGGAAGGAAACTTTCTGTGCTGGTTATCAAGGGTGCGAGGAGAAGGAAGGGAACACTGCTAGATAGGAAGAAACAAGCACTAATTTGGGTGAAAGGGAAAGGCAATATGCCAAAAGAAAGTGACCAACAAAATAACACTGAGGAAAAGGAAGACACAGAGAGGTACACAAGAGGGACAGACAACAAAGATAAACCCTTTTACATATACAATACTGCATTATTTGTTACCATTATATTTGTTATCAGTGATAAGAAACATTAATCTACAGGTAAATAGCTGGCTGGATAGATAGGCTGAATGATCAGATATGTCTAGGCAAAAGAGAATATACCCATGACTATATACTTCCGTAGTGATACTGCCTCGGAAACCCAAGGAGGGGTCGCTATGAGTCAGGGCTGACTCGACGGCACATAACAACAAAAACAACATATATAAGGTTAGCAGATGATATTTCTACAAATGTATTTGTGTGTGCTGAAGGAATGTCCATATATATAATAGAGCTATTAAGGGGTAAAGTTATATTAACTTCTTAGGCCACCTTGAGGGAGCAAGTAGTTGTACCTGTGGGCACGGAACCATGGTTTTAGGATACATCAAGCTCAATAGGCCTAACATATACACAAAAACATTATTCTATATCCTACTTTGGTGAGTCTTAAAAGCCTCCAAGTGGCCATCTAGATGCAACAATGGGTCTCTCCTCCTTGAGAGCGAAGAATGAAGAAAACCAAAGACTCGTGGAAACAAGTAGTCCAAGGGACTAGTGGACCATGTGAACTGCAGTCTATATGACCATGAGACCAGAAGAACTAGATGGTGCCCAGCTACCACTATCAACCACTCAGAAAGGGATCAGTGCAGGGGATCCTGGGTAGGAGATAAATGTGAAACGAAACTCATAATCATTAGGGAAAAGAAAAAAAAAAGCAGGTTTACTGATCTGATAGAGCCTGGTGAGATCCCCAAGACTACGACCCCTAGTTACCCTTCAGGTCTAGGATTAAACTCACTCTTGTGGCTTCCACACAAACAATAGCCAGCATATAGAGTGAACATTTACATCAGGTAGATATACACCTTAGTATAATCAATCATGGGAGAACAGAGGGCAGTATTTGCAAAGGGAGAGAGCTCAGGGGGCAGAAATGCATAGGAAAGAAGGACACAGGGAAGAGGTAACTACAGGGAGGAAGAGGGAAGAGAGCTGTTACACTGTGGGGAATTGCACTCAATGTCAGGAAACAAAATATGTATGACTTGTGGTAAGGAAAATTAATTTGCACTGTAAACTTTCACCCAAATCACAATAAAACTTAAAAAAAAAAAAAAGGAGAGACTGGTAAACCCCTGAAACTGTGTCCCTTAGACACCCTTCAAGCCTAGAACTGAACTTGCCCTCATGGTTCAATTTTCAGCTAAACCATTGACAGGCCAATGGAGGAATGCACTCTTTAGAGCAATCAACCATAAGAGATCAAAAGGGCAGCATTTGCCCAGAGATAAAGCACAGAAAGCAGGGAGGGATAGGGAAGAAGGATTATTATCGCTGTTGTTAGGTGCCATTGAGTCGTCTCTGACTCATAGTGACCCTACGCACAGCAGAATGAAACACCACCCTGTTCTGACCCAGCTCCATGATTCTTGCTATACTTGAGACCATCGCCACTGCCACCATGTCAATCCATCTTGTTGAGGGCCTTCCCCTCCCTCGGCGACCCTCCAACTTACCAAGCATGACATCCTTCTCCAGGGAATAGTCCCTTCTGACAACATGACCAAAGTAGGTGAGATGAAGTCTGGCCATTCTCGCTTCCAAGGAGCATTTTGGCCACACTTCCTCCAGGACAGACCTATTAGTTCTTTTAGCAGTCCACAGTACATTCAGCATTCTTCACCAACATCACAATTCAAAAGCATCATTTCTTCTTTGGCCTTCCATATTCATTGTCCAGCTCTCACACGCATACAAGGCAATTGGAAATATCATGGCTTCTGTCAGGTGCATCTTAGTCCTCAAGGAGACATCCTTGCTCCTCAGCACTTGAAACAGTTCCTTCGTGGTTGACTTCCCCAATGCTACACATCATCTGATGTCCTGACTGCTGCTTCCATTGGCATCGATTGTAGAACCAAGCAA
>NW_006921603.1:17733302-17748709 GCF_000298275.1 Orycteropus afer afer | reverse complement strand
TATCTTGTCATTTCTTCCATTTGCTTTAGCTACTCTTCCGTCCAGGGCAAGTTTCAGAGTCTTTTCTGACATCCATTTTGCTTTCTTCATGGATGATGCTCTTGATGTCATCCCACAGTTCTTCTGGTTTTTGGTCATTGGTGTTCAATGCATCAAATCTATTCTTTAGATGGTCTCTAAATTCAGGAGTGATATATTCAAGGTCATATTTTGGCTCTCGTGGACTTGTTTTAATTGTCTTCAACTTCAAGTTGATCTTGCATATAAGCAGTTGCTGGTCTGCTCCACAATCAGCTCTTGGCCTTGTTTATTGAGCTTTTCCATCTCCTCTTGTCACATACATAGTCAATCTGATTCCTGTGTACTCCATCTGGTGAAGTCCACATGTATGGCCACTGTTTGTGCTATTGGAAAAAGTTATTTGCAATGAGCAAGTCGTTGGTCTTGCAAAATTCTATCATGCGATCTCCAGCGTTGTTTCTGTTACCAGGGCCAAATTTTCCAACTACTGGTGATTCTTCTTTGTTTTCAACTTTTGCATTCCAGTCACCAGTGATAAGCAACACATCTTGATTGCGTGTTTGGTCAATTTCAGACTGCAGAAGTTGATAAAAATCTTCAATTTCCTCATCTTTGGCTTTGGTGGTTGGTGCGTAAATTTGAATAATTATAATATTAAGGGGTCTTCCTTGTAGGCGTATGGATATATTCTATCACTGACAGCATTGTACTTCAGGACAGATCTTGAAACACCCTTGTGATGATGAATGCTACACTATTCCTCTGTAATTTGTCATTCCCAGCATCAAAGATCATATATAGTTGTCTCATTCAAAATGCCCAAAACCCATTCATTTCAGCTCACTAATGCCTAGTCAATCTTTATACATTCTATTTCATTTTTGACAATTTCCAATTTTCCTAGATTCATACTTTGTACATTCTATGTTTCTGTTAGTAATGGATGTTTGCAGCTGTTTCTCCTCAATTTGAGTCATGCCATGTCAGCACATGGAGGTCCTGAAAGACTTACTTTTTCCATATCATTAAGGTTGGTTCTACTCTGATGAGGCAGCTCTTTCCCAGTCCTGTTTTGAGTGCCTTCTGAGCCTCAAACAGGGCTCGTCTTTCTGCACTGTGTTGGACAATGTTTCTGAGCTATTCATTAAGTTGCCCATTAATATATCAGACATTGTTTTTCTGCTATTCATAAGGTTTTCCCTGGCCAATTTTGAGAAGTGGATGGCCTTTGTCCTTCTTCCTAGTCTGTCTTAGTCTGTAAGCTGCGTTGAAACCTGTGCACCATGTGCAACTCTGCTGGTGTCTGAAACACCAGTGGCACAGCCTCAAGCCTCACAGCAACATACAAGCCCCACAGGATGAAAAACTGACAGACAAGTTTGTCTCCCTCAGCTGCTGGAAACCTCTGCACCCTCCCCTTACATAATTCCTCCCTGGATCCGGCCACTTTGTGGTCTCTGGCCACTCCCTCTGTTTCCTGGTTCTAGGGAGCTTGGGGCCTAGCCTTGCCTACTGCCCCTTTTTACCTGGATATCCTGCCACTCTGCAGGTCCCTGGCCTCTCCTGCTCCCTCCCTTTCCTGCCTCTAGGGATCTTGGGGCCCCCTGGAGGGAAATGATGATGGGATGATGGGAAATGGTAAAAACAAGGAGGAAGTGGGAAGAGTACTGTTATACTGTGGGGATTACAATCATTTTCACAAAACAAAATGTGTATGAATTTTTGAATGGAAAATCAATTTGCCCCATAACTTTTCACCCAGATCCCAACCAATCAATCAATAAGAAAACAACACTGACACCTGCTTTTTCTGATTTTAAACCACACAGAATCCCCTTATTCTGTTCTAACTGGAAAGAAAAAAAAGAGAGAGAGAGAGACTATTAACAAAATGAAAGGCATATAGAAAACTGGAAGAAAATATGCAGATTGCGTATAGCTGACATTTGAATTTATCTATAATGTTCAAGAAACTTCTTAGAACTTAACTAACAAAAAGAAAGACATACCAATAAAAATATGAGCAGGAGTACCTGGTAAGTGCAAACAGTTAAGTGCTGGCAGGTTGAACCCACCCAAGAGCACCTCAGAAGACAGGCCTTGAAAACCCTATGGAACAGTGCTACTCGGCACACATAGGGTTGCCATGAGTTAGAAATGGAACAACAGCAACTAAAAACAAAAATATGGGAACAGATTAATTAGATTTAAAAGAAGATATGTTGTTAGGTGCCATGAAGTTGGCTTCAACTCATGGTGACTATATGTACAACAGAATGAAACACTGCCCACTCCTGCACCATCCTCACAATCCTTGCTATGCTTGAGCCCATCAGTGCAGCCACTGTGTCAATCCATCTCATTGAGGTCCTTCCCCTTTTTCTCTGACTCTCTACTTTACAAAGCATGATCTCCTTCTCCAGGGAATGGTCCCTTCTTACAACATGAGCAAAGTAAGTGAGATGAATTCTGGCCATTCTCGCTTCCAAGGAGCCTTCTGGCTGTACTTCTTCTAAGACAGATTTGTTCAAAGATATACACTGGGCCAATAAGCATGTGAAAAGTTGCTCAATATTCTTAGTTGTGGGTGACACTGAGACAAACTATAGTGTAATAAACCTACACATCCATTAACAGGGAACTCTGGTGGTGTAGTACCTAAGGCATTTGACTGCTGACTGGAACCCACCAGCCACTCCTCGGAAGGAAGGTTGGGCAATCTACTTCCATAGAGATACTGCTTTGGAAACCCAAGGTGGGGTTCCTATGAGTCAGATCTGACTCAACGGCAGTGTTTTTTTGTTTTGTTTTGTTTTTTTGTTTTTTAATCCATTAGAAATATTATGTGTTAGAAAAAAAATATACAGCAGCTGGAACTCTCATATATCATTTGTGGGTATGTCAAATGGTAAAACCACTTTGGAAAACAGTGCCAAAGTTTCTTATAAAGTTAAGCACACTTACCAAACAATGCAACATTTCTACTCCTAGGTATTTACTCAAGAACAAAAAAACATATTCACAGAAAGACTTATACACAAATGTTCACAGCAGTTCTATTTACATAGCAAAAACTGGAAACACTTAAATGTCCATTATCAGATGAATAAGTAAGTTGTGATATAGTTATACTATGCAATACTACTTAGAAATAAAAAGGAATAAATTACTGATACGTGCAACAACATAGGTGAATGTCAAAAACACTATGCTAAGTAAAAAGAAGCCAACACATCAACAAACACTTACTGACCACAAAAGGGATTTAGGGGACATATTCAAAATTTAATTGTAGTGGTGATTATGCAAGTGAAATTATTTGCCAAAATTCATTGAATTGTACATTTAAAATGTGTATTTTTGTATACATATTATACTTCAATAGAGTTGATTACAAAGTTAGATACACCAGCAGTTTGTAAGCAATAAACAAGCTAGTGTAAGTAAATTAAAAAAAAAAAAAAAGAATCCTTAATTAGCTAATTCCTATGAACAAATGTATTAGTTTCCTGTATTTGGTGGCTTGAAACAACAGAAATTTATTCTCTCACTATTCTGTAGGCCAGAAGTCCAAAATGGAGGCACTGGGAGAGCTGCATGCCCTTCAAGAAGCCCTCATGCCTGTTTTCCACTTCTTGCTGAAAGAAAGCTTCTAGCTGGCATTCCTTAGTTTGTGGCTGCATAATTCCAATCTTGGCCAATTCCAATCTTTACATGGCCTTTTCTGTATCTGTGTCCTCTCCTCTTCTGCCTCTTATAAGGAAAGTTGTCATTGGATGTAGGGATGACCCCCTAACCCAGGATGTTCTCATCTCAAGATCCTTAAATTACCATATATGCAAAGACCTTTTTCCCACATAAGGTCATATTCACAAGTTCTCAGGGTTTGGATGTGGACATATCTTTTGGGGGCACCACAATACAATCTACTACAACCAGTAAACTAATAGGGACCAAAATCAACTACCTACTTTGGTATTACAATATCATTGGTATCACAATGGCATTCCATCATCATTTAGTAATTACTATTGGGGTAATTAATTACTATTGGGTAATTACTATAAGGTCCGACTCGACGGCACACAACAACAACAATTGGGAGCTCTGGTGGCATAGTTCCTAAGGCATTTGACTGCTAACCAGAAGGCTGGCAGTTCAAACCCACCAGCCACTCCTCATAAGGAAGATTGGTCAATCCACTTCCATGGTGATACCAACTCGGAAACCCAAGGAGAGGTTGCTATGAGTCAGATTCAATTCGATGGCATTGAGTTTTTTGTTTGTTTGTTTTTACTGATACTGTTATTATGTTGTTATGTGCTATCTGTTGTTGTTATGTGCCATCGAGTTGGACCTGACTCATAGCAACCAACCCCTCCTTGGGTTTCCAAGGCAGTATCACTACAGAAGTAGATTGCCCCATCTTCCTTCCTAGGAGTGGCTGGTGAGTTTGAACCTCCAGCCTTTTGGTTAGCAGTCAAGTGCCTTAGGCACTATGCTACTAGAGCTCCTTGTGCTGTCTAGTCAGACCCAACTCATAGTGACCCCTCCTTGGGTTTCAGAGGCAGTATCACTATGGAAGTAGATTGCCCAACCTTCCTTCTGAGGAGTGGCTAAGTATAGTTAATTATTTCATTAACTGTTCAAAAGAATTATCATTAAACCTAGGCATTGTGAAGGATAACTGCCATAAGGAAAAGAAGCATAAAGGTACATATGCCCTCAATTTCCATTTGAGTCTCAATCAATACCTAAAGGCCAAACATGACTCCTCACAAGCTACCAGTATTACATTAATCAGAAATGCATCTCACAAACACATGTATGGAGTTCTAAGGACGAGATCCAATAGGATACCTGCTGTACCAGGCTCTGAGTCAGCAGCTTCTTATGGAGCTTACATTCTAGACCAGGAAAAGCTATGGATCTCATTCGTCTCTAGCACAATGCTTAGTGCATAGCTGAGGCTTGATAAAGAATTATCAAGAATAAATGAGTAAAGCAAACCTCTATCAACCAGCAAGGTAGTTATTAACATATTAGAAAAAAAATCTCTATAATAAGATGGGATTTACTAGAGCCAAACACATTAACACACTGACTCATTTAGTATTTTCTTCAGTGAAGAGAAAATCCCTGAAAGATAATCTTTAATTTTTAAAAAAAAATTTTATTGTGATTTGGGTGGAAGTAATCTTTAATTTTAAGAAGACATTAATGAAATCACTTATTTCACTTTTTTAAAATATCAACTAACACAGATACAGATCCTTCCAGAAACAATCAATCATGACTGAATGTACTGTTACTTAAAGTGAACAAAATATTTTGTTCAGGTATTTTGGTTGTTATTTTCAATGACATAATAAACATTGTTCATCTACTAACTTGACAATATTGATACATTCCTTCCTGAAACTCTATAAACAATTATTTCAATCACATCACTTTCTTTCCTGTTTTGCCTCTCCCCTTTGACTAAGGAACTCTTACTCTTATGCTTTTTAATTTTAAACAATCAACCAGTATGTTAATAATTACCAAACTGAGTGTCATTCACTGACTTACTTGGGTCATGGGCCCTTATTGAACCAGTGCTGGTGGCCAGTGAGTTGAATTATGATGACTATCCAGGTGTGCGTCACATATCTACTCCTTGAAAACAGGATATGACAGGAGGGTTGGTCTCACCCCAAACAAATAACTTAGAGTGGGGAAAAGTGGTACTCCACAATAGAGCCAGGATGCTCTTACCTGAAGAAATGGACATAAAAGCATAGATATCCACTACAATGGACATTCAAAAAATATTTTTTGTTGAACTGAATGGAGCTGGTGGTTATCATATTGTTTTTAACTGAACGTAGTTTTAATTAAAATAGCACTTCATTCTTTCCATGGTACTCTAAATGTTTTCTGGAAAGCTTTTAAAGAGAGTTTATTCTCTTACAGCTCGGGAGGCTAGAAGTCTGAGTTCAAAGTGCCAGGCTCTAGGGGCTATGTGAAAGCCCCTTGACCTTGGGCTTCAGCTCTGCCTCTTACCCCAGCCCAATAAAGCTAGAGGCATCTCTTCACTCAGGCAGCTACTGGCTGCTGAGGCTAACAAGCCCAAGGTTGACAAATAAAATGGCACAGTCCCGATGTTACCAAATCACACAGCAGACCATTAATTCAAGTCTATTGTAAGTCCCAAGGTTGGCAGAGCATAGCAGGCTGTTGAACAATGACATGGCTACATGTAGGGCCCAAGCATGACATAAGCTAGAGACTATCCCTAAAGCTCCTTCTTATATACTTTTGATTATATGTCTGTTTACCATATCAATCTGAAAAACTTACATTTGTAAAGGATTTTGCAAGAATCTTTAATAGACATCATTGTTGTTGTTGTTGTTATGTGCCATCAAGTCGGACCCAATTCATAGCGACCCCTCCTTGGGTTTCCGAGGCAGCATCACTACAGAAGTAGATTGCCCCATCTTTCTTCCGAAATATGCATCATAATCAATATAAAAGGGTAGTCAAATAAATGGGGTCTGGAGTTTTTATGCACACTTATGGTGAGCCCTTGAATAAGATCTTTGTTCTCTTATTACCTCAGTTTCCTTTTTTGTAAAAGTGAAACGATAATTATCACCTCACTGAATTGTACTGAGAAGTAATGAGATAATAGCTATGCATTTAGAAAAGTTCTTAGTACTCTATTATGGCAGCTTATTTATTATTATTTCATTTAGTCTTCACAACCACCCTGGAAACATTGTTAAGTAGTTGTACTTCCTTCCTTCCTTCTTTCTTCCTTTCCTTCCTTCCTTCCTTCCTTCCTTCCTTCCTTCCTTCCTTCCTTCCTTCCTTCCACAGATGTGGTGGTTATGTTTGTGTGTCAACTTGGCTGGTTCTGGTTGAGTGACTGGGCAGCTGGTGGTAGTTATTCCCCATGATGAGACTGGCAATCAACTCCCTGGTGGGATCCACCACAAGCAGCTGAGTAGCTGCTTTGGGTATGTGGTCTGCTTCCTGTATATAAGGAGCAGCTTTAGGAATAGTCTCTAGCTTATGTCATGCTTGGGCCCTACATGTAGCCATGTCGTTGTTCAGCAGCCTGCCATGCTCTGCCAACCTTGGGACTTACAATAGACTTGAATTAATGGCCTGCTGTGTGATTTGGTAACATCGGGACAGTGCCAATTTATTTGTCAACCTCGGGCTTGTTAGCCTCAGCAGCCAGTAGCTGCCTGAATGTAGAGATGCCTCTAGCTTTATTGGGCTGGGGCAAGAGGCAGAGCTGAAGCTCAATGTCAAGGGGCTTTCACACAGCTCCTAGGACCTGGCACTTTGAACTCAGACTTCTAGCCTCCCTAACTGTAAGAGAATAAACTCCTGTTTGTTAAGGCCATCCCATTTGTGGTACATTTCTGTCAGAATGGCACTAGGTAACCATAACAATAGATAATTAGTATCTATTATGTGTCTGGCACAATTAATGAGATAGACAATATCAACCCTTGCCCATGAGGAACTGAGTTAGTATGCCCATTGTTCAACCAGGCTGGTATAGTTCACTCCAGGCAAAGGAATACAGTTTAGAAGGAAAGGCACAGAAGAGAAAAGTCAACATAGTTCCTAGGATTCCAAGAAATTTAGCTAGAGCTCAGGGTGTATACAGAAAAGGGAGCCTGGAAAAGTAGGTAGCCTGCCCTAAAGATTTTGTTCTCATCTAACAGCCTCCAGTTGTCAAAAATGAAATGGAACACATAAAGATCAGTATCATAGGCATTAGTGAATTGAAATGGACTGGTTTTGGACATTGTGAATCAGACAATCATATAATCTACTGTGCCGGGAATGACAAATTGAAGAGGAATGGTGTGGCATTCATCATCACAATGTTTCAAGATCTGTCCTGAAGTACAATGCTGCCAGTGATAGGATTATATCCATATGCCTACAAGGAAGATCAGTTAATACTACTATTACACAAATTTACACACCAACCACCAAAGGCAAAGACAAGGAAATTCAGGGTTTTTATAAACTTCTGCAGTCTGAAATTGACCAAACATGCAACCAAGATGTGTTGTTTATCACTGGTAACTGGAATGCAAAAGTTGGAAACAAAGAAGAATCAACAGTAGTTAGTGATTCTTTTCCAACAACACAAATGATGACAATACACGTGGACTTCACCAGACAGAGTATGCAGGAATAAGATCGACTACATCTGTGGAAAGAGGCGAGGGAGACGCTCAATATCTTCAGCCAAAAAATGACCAGAAGCTGACTGAAGAACAGACCATCAACTGCTCATATGCAAGTTCAAGTTGAAGCTGAAGAAAATTAAAACAAGTCCATGAAAGCCAAAATATGACCCTGATTATATCCCTCCTGAATTTAGAGTCCATCTAAAGAACAGATCTGATGTATTGAACACCAATGACTGAAAACCAGAGGAATTGAGGGATGACATCAAGAACATCATCCATGAAAAAAAAGCAAAAAATAAGAAAAGCATTCATGTCATTAAAAAGACAGGAAAGGAAGAAAAGACCAAAATGGATGTCAGAAGAGACTCTGAAACTTGACCTTTCATGGAAACTAGCTAAAGCGAATAGAAGAATTGACAAGATAAAAGAGCAGAACAGATTTCAAAGAGCAGCTAGAGAAGACAAAGTCAATTATTATAATGAAATGTGCAAAGACCTGGAGTTTAGAAAAACAAAAGGGAAGAACACACTCAGCGTTTCTCATGCTGAAAGAACTGAGGAAAAAATTCAAGCCTTGAGTTGCAATATTGAAAGATTTTATGGGCAAAATATTAAATGATTCAGGAAACATCAAAAGAGGGTGGAAGGAATACAGAGAGTCACTGTACCAAAAATAATTGGCTGATGTTCATCCATTTCAGAAAGTGGCATATGATCAAGAACCAATGGAAGCTGCACTGAAGGAACTGGAGAAGAACAAGGCTCCAGGAATTGACAGAATACCCATTGAGATGTTTCAACAAATGGATGCCAAGCTAGAGGCACTCACTTGTCTATGTCAAGAAATTTGGAAGACAGCTACCTGGCCAACTGACTGGAAGAGATCCATATTTGTACCCATTCCAAAGTAAAGTGATCCCACAGAATGTGGAAATTATTGAACAATATCATTAATATCCCATGCAAGTAAAATCTTTGGTTTTCCTTCCTTTCCTGTCTTTTTAATGACTTTTTGCATTCTTCATGGATGATGTTCTTGATATCATCCCACAATTTCTCTGGTTTTTGGTCATTGGTGTTCAATGCATCAAATCTATTCTTTAAATATAATCTAAATTCAGGAGGGATATAATCAAGGTCATATTTTTGCTCTCATGGACTTGTTGTCTTCAGCTTCAACTTGAACTTGCATATGAGCAATTGATGGTCTGTTCCACACTCAGCTCCTGGCTTTGTTTTGGCTGAAGATATTGAACTTCTCTATCACTTCTTGCCACAGTCAGTCTGATTCCTGTGTGCTTCATCTGGCAAAGTTCACATGTGTAGCTGCTTTTTGTGTTGTTGAAAAAAGATATTTGCAATGAATGTCATTGGTCTTGCAAAATTCTATCATGCGATTTCCAGTGTTATTTCCATATTTTCCAACTACCAGTGATTCTTCTTTGTTTCCAATTTTTGCATTCCAATCACCAATGATAATCAATACATCTTGATTGTATGTTCGGTCAATTTCAGACTGCAGAAGTTGGTAAGAATCTTCAATTTCCTCATCTTTGGCTTTGTTGGTTGGTGCATAAATTTGAATAACAGTAGTATCAACTGGTCTTCTTTGTAGGCATATGGATATTATCCTATCACTGACAGCATTGTACTTCAGGATAGCTTTTGATACATTCTTTGTGATGATGAATGCCACACCATTCCTCTTCAATTTGTCATCCAAGGCATAGTAGATCATATGATTCCCTGATTCAAAATGTCCAAAACAAGTCCATTTCAACTCACTAAATCCTTGCATAAATCTCTTAATATATATCTCCTACTAGTTCTGCTTCTCTGCATGAACCCTGACTGATACAGATTTTGGTACCTGGAAGTGGGTATTCTCAAACAAAGAGCTAAAATGTCTCTGGAATTGGACAGTAGGCAGAGGCTCAAAGAATTTTGAATAGTAAGATAGAAAAAGCCTAGTTTATTTTGAACAGACTATTCATAGAAATATGGATGTTAACAACTCTGCTAGTGAGGACTTAGAAGGAAGTGAGGAGCATGGTAAAGAAAATATATGTCATCTTAGAGAATATCTAAATCTTTATGAATAGATAATTGGTAGAAAAATGAGAGTTAAAGATAGTGGTGTTGAGGGCTCAGAAATAAATGAGAAACATATTATTGGAAACTTGAAGAAGAAAAACCCTTGTTATAGGGTGGCAGAAATCCTGGCAGAATTGTGTCATCCAGTTATGTGGAAATCAGAACTTGTAAGCAACAAAATTGGATATTTAGCTGAGGAGATGTCCAAGGAAAGTATTGTAGGTTCAGCATGGCTTCTTCTTGCTGCTTATAATGAAATGTGAGGATAGAGACAAATTGAGGGACAAGAGGAAGATTTCTGAAACAAAAAGAAACCAGATTTGAACCCTCATTCATTGCTGATGGGGATATAAAATGACACAGCCAGTGTGGAAAACAGTTTGGTGATTCCTCAAAAAGTTAAACATAGACCTAGCATATGTCCCAGTAATACCAATCCTAGGCATGTGGCCAAAAGAAATGAAAGCTGGAATGAAAACAGAAACATGTATACCAATACATGTATACCAATATTCATTACAGGACTGTTCACAAAAGCAAAAGGTAGAAACAATCTAAATGTTCAACAGATGAATAGATAAACAAAATGTTGCATATACATACAAAACCAAAAAAAGGGAAAAAAAAAAAAAACCTCACTGCCATCGAGTTGGTTTCAACTCATAGTGACACCTCCTTGGGTTTCTGAGGCAGTATCTGTACAGAAATAGATTGCCCAGTCTTTCTTCCAAGGAGTTCAAACTCACCAGCCTTCTGGTTAGCAATCAAATGCCTTAGGCACTATGCCACCAGAGCCCCTCTTTAAAAGGATTAAATATGTGACTCACAGCCCCCTTCGGCCATCTCAAGAGAAGCCAAACTATAGATGGGATTATCATCTATGAGTAATCTATGAACAAGCCTCTTTTCTTCTGGAGTAAATCCCTGTGACATACAAGGAGACCCACAGAGTTCTTGAGAATTTTATATCAGCAGCCACATTGTCAGCTGGAACCAAAAGGGTACCCAAAAGGGTAAACCAAATATAAAATAGAACAGTGATGCCAGACTCCAAAATTTCTACAAGCAGGAAACAAACTGATAAGATTACTCATTTGCAAACACAAGCTATCTTTTTATGAAAAAAGAAGGAAGCCCAGAGGTCTGAGCAGGGACAGTTGGGGTAAGTCTGAAATAAAGGAAAATTAACTGATGCAAATTATTTTTTAAACACACATAAACAGGCCTTGACTTTGTTATGTGCCGTCGAGTCAAACCCGACTCACAGCAACCCCTTCTTGGGTTTCCGAGGCAGTATCACTACGGAAGTAGGATTGCCCAACCTTCCTTCCGAGGAGTGGCTGGTGGGTTTGAACTGCCAGCCTTCTGGTTAGCAGGCAAGTGTCTTAGCCACTATGCTACCAGAGCCTTGACTTTAACCAGCTCAAATATGCAGGCAAAGATCCACGAAGTAATTGGAAAACTTATGATGTATCGATCCTTTATGTCTGGGGCACCACTACCCAGCAGGAACCACTAGTATCTATGGTTACATGAATATTTAGCAGAACTTCCATGATTTTGACCAGCTTTATATTCCATATCCCTTAATAATGTTAAAGAGGTCTAGACCAAACTGGTACAGGTAAATGGGCTTTACTGTTAGTGTCTGAAAACCAGAAGAGATCACTCAAATTTTCCTGAGAATAATTGGAGACTGTTTGTTACTCAGACCAACGACTGGGCAATCTACTTCCAAAGAGCTACCGCCTTGGAAACTCAAGGAGGGGTCACTATGAGTCCATTTGACTCAATGGCAGTGAGTTTGGTTTTTTCGTTTGGTTACTAATGCCCTGATGAACACCACTAAACTTTTTTTTAAAAATTTTTATGATTTTGTATTGACATAATTCTGATTTATTCTTGCCTTTGGAAGAGATATCATGATAGATTAAAAATGGCCTCTGCAGTGTAGTAAATTACCTGATATGGCTTTTCTAGCCATAAGTCTTTGTAAACTCCATGGTGGAATTTGCTTTGAGCAACTGAGGAGTTCCTGATCATTAAAGTCATCCACCTGGGGTATTTCTGTTGAGAGTGGCACAAAACAATGTTCTGGGAAGTTTGCTGTCTCTCAGGTGCTCAGAATTCTGATGTTATGATTGGCTAGTTTGGCCACTCTGCCAGGCTCAAAAGGAGGCCTCCTAGAGGCAGAAGTCTCTCTGACTGCTGGCTGAGAAGGATATGCTGCTGAGAGAAACACGCTCCTGAGAGACATGCACTGCTGGGAAAGAGATGCAAGAGACATGCATTGCTGAGAGACATGCACTGCTGGGAGAGAGACTGTGAGAGACTGTTGGCTGAGAGACAGCGGGCTGAGAGAGGCTGAGCATTGTTCCTGAACTTGAATTGTAGTCTGGTGCTTCCCTATTAAACCCCATAATCTGTGAGTTCTGTGTGGCCACTGCAGTGAATTATCGAACCCAGTAGAAAGGTAGTGGGTGCTGCGGGAGGAACAGTTGGTGTCAGGGTTGGTGAAAGAGCTTGAAGGAGGCAGCATGTCTGGCTTCACAGGAATAGGTCTTTGGCTATTGATGGTGATTCTGTCTTCCTCTTGTGCAGTTAGAGGAAGTCAGAAGATGTGGCTTTCCTGCCCCTTTGGCAGGTTCTCAGTATGTGATGAAATAAATATGAAAGTATTTGGGTCTAGCAATAAAAGCACTGTATTTGCATACTTAAAAGGTATTATGGTAGAAAATAATCAATAAAAATAATTACAATAAATGTTCAAGTATATTCCTGGATTTGAGTAAATAAATGTCTTGTTGTACCCAATTGTTTTGAATTACATTAGCTGGATAAACAATATAACTGTTTGTTTAAATAATGGATTCTGAAACCAAAATAAATGTTCCAAGAGAAAACATTTTACATAAAGATGTCTAAATTTTGGACTCACTTGACATGCTCTCTGCAGATAATTAGCAGGCCCAGTTATTTGAGTAAATGGTAGCCAGTGTTCTGCTTATCCCAGAAATACATTTAACATTGGAAAGGTTAGAACAGATAATGTAAAAACTGTTTTAAGGAAAGCCTAAAAGCAATTTACCACATTAAACACAAACAGTACCCCCAAAACATATTTCATTTTTTAAAGGATTTAGCGACTCCAACTTAAGTGAAATAGTTAATTAGTGATGAAAGAAAAAATATTTTTAAATTTTGGAACACATTGAAGAACATATAAGGAAAATCCAAATTTCAAAATGTTTAATGAGCAGGATAATTAGTATCAAACAACCAAGTTTGGCTATCTCAAATGCTAGTAATTTTTTCCCAAAATAAATTACATTTGAAATTGCTTTTACTGGTGTGCTCTCCCCAGGCCCAGAATTTAACCCAAATTATGTATAAAATATGGATCCTATAATGTTCATTATACAATACAATACAATATAACCAAATCACCCGTTGCTGCAGAGTTGAGTCTGATTTATAGCTATCCTATAGGACAGAGTAGAACTCCATAAAGTTTCCAAGGCAGTAACCTTTTTTCTTTTCTTTTTTTATTGTGATTTGGGTGAAGATTTACAGAGCAAATTCACTTTCCATACAGCAGTTCACATATACTTTGTCTCATGTCATTGACCACAGTTTACCACAATGCAACAGCTCCCCTCCCATTTCCTCCCCATAGTTACCTCTTCCCAGTGTCCATCCCTCCACACATTCCTGCCCCCTGAGCTGTCTCCCTGTGCATAAGCAGCAAGGCAATAATCTTTAAGGAAGCAGACTGCCACATCTTTCTGCCCTGGAACAACTGGTGGATTTGAACAGCCCACATTTTGGTTAGCAAAGCACTTAATCATTTCTCCACTAGGGCATTCAATGCAATATAGGTACTTAATAAATATTTTTGAATAAATGGGAATTTTATGAAAGAAAAACAAAGATAATAAGTATTTATGGAAAAAGTGAACACTTCATTGTTGAGCCTCAAATTATGAAAAACAAATATTAATGACAAAGAAGTTTGGGCAGTAAAATACTTCAAGAAATTTGTACGCTTTTCTAAATTCTAAGAAAGTGTTCTTGGGGTACAGTAAGAAAAATAAGCTGCAATTTATATTTAAATAAAAAAGAGATTTAGAAATAGTTGTTACACAAACATCTAGTGATACACAAATGGCTATGTCATAAAAGGTCCATTTCTTCTAGGGATTCTGGTTCTCATAAAATCTTCTTCAGATATAGCCTGGATCATTGTATTCCTCTCCTCAAAAATATCTGTGGTTCTGCATTGCCTACAGCATAAAGTTTAAACTCGATGTGCCACTCAAATTCATCTTCAGTATACATCATTTTACAAGTGTTTCCTTCCACTACAGGGGACAACTCATAGTTACCCAGACATACCTTTTCATTTTTTCACCTCCTGTTTTGTTCATGCTATTCCATCATAGATGTTCTTCTTCCATTCCACGACATTCCTCCCTCAACCATCACACATCACCATCATCATCATCACCATCACTCATCATCACCACCTTCTTTTTAATCTCTCAAACTAGAGCTATGCTATACATGGATCCTCTGAAAATTTGTCTTCATTTTTTTTTATGAAACTGTCTTATTCCTCTAATTGTTAGTAGTGCAGGCACCTATACAGGTCCTAAAGACAAAGGTTATGTCTTATCATTGTTTTGTTATCCCTTGAAATATTTATCACAGGATCGTGGACATAGAATTTGCTCAATTAATATCATTAGACTGAAGTATAAAGGGCAAATCTTATAGTCTTCTCTTTGTATAACTGAAAAGAACAAAAACAGAAATGTTGCATTTTATAAATGACATTTACAATGATATAGTACCACAGACCCAGGCAGTGTTTCATTCTGTTGTACATAGGGTTGCTATGAATTGAAACCTAACAACACCAACAGTTCTATCTAAAATTTGCATGACAAAGAGAGATGTATACTCTAAATTCCCAGGGACTATATAGCATGTTGTTGTTGTTGTTATGTGCCGTCAAGTCGGCCCCGACTCATAGCGACCCCTCCTTGGGTTTCCGAGGGAGTATCACTACGGAAGTAGGATTGC
>NW_006921603.1:17727919-17730922 GCF_000298275.1 Orycteropus afer afer | reverse complement strand
ACAAAAAAGAATCGGTTGATGTTCATCCATTTAAGGAGATGACATATGATCAAGAACCAATGATATTGAAGGAAGAAATCAAAGCTGCACTGAAGAAATTGCCAAAAACCAAGGCTCCAGGAATTGATGGAACAGCCATTGAGATGTTTCAATAAACAGATGCCATGCTGGAGGCAACAACTTGTCTATGCCAAGAGATTTGGAAGACAGCTACCTGACCAACTGACTGGAAGAGATCCATATTTGTACTCATTTCAAAGAAAGGTGACCCTACAGAACATGGAAATTATCAAACAATATCATTAATATCACAATATCATTAATATGCACAAGTAAAATTTTGCTGAAGATAATTCAAAAATGGTTGCAGCAGTATATTGACAGGGAACTTCCAGAAATGTAAGCTGGATTCAGAAGACAATGTGGAATGAGGGATATCATTGCTGATGTCAGATAGATCTTGGCTGAAAGCAAAGACCAGAAAAAATGTTTACTTGTGTTTTATTGATTATGCAAAAGTGTTCAATCATGTGGATCATAAAAAATTAAGGGTAACATTGAAAATAATGGGAATTCCAGAACACTTAATTGTGTTCATGAGGCACATGTACATAGACCAGGAGGCTGTCATTGGAACAGAACAAGGCAACACTGCATGGTTTAAAATCAGGAAAGTAGTGTGTCAGGGTTGTATCCTTTCACTATACTTATACAATCTGACTGCTAACCAGAAGGCTGGCAGTTCAAACCCACCAGCCACTCCTTGGAAGGAAGGTTGGGCAATCTACTTCTGTAGTGATACCACCTCGGAAACCCAAGGAGGGTTTGCTATGACTCAGGTCCAACTCAACAGCATATAACAACAACAAAAACATACAACCTATATGCTGACCAAATAATCCAAGAAGCTGGACTATATGAATATTCTTGTTACCTAGTGCCACTATGACAAGAGTATACTACAAATGGGATGGCTTGAAGAAACAGGAGTTTATTCTCTTACAGTTTGGAGGCTTTAAGTCCGAGTTCAAAGTGCCAGGCTCCAGGGGCTAGGTAAAAGTCCCTCAACCTTGGGCTTCAGCTCTACCTCCTGCTCCCAGCCCACTGAAGCTAGAGGCTTTTCCTCACTCAGCTGCTGGCTGCTGAGACTGACAAGCCCAAGGTTGACAAATAAAAAAGGCACAGTCCCGATGTTACCAAACCACACAGCAGGCCATTAATTCAAGTCCATTTTAAGTCCCAAGGTCGGCAGAGCACGGCAGGCTGCTGAAAAACGATACAGCTACATGCAGGGTTCAAGCATGCCATAAGCTAGAGACCATTCCCCAAGCCTTCTCCTTATATACAGGAAGCAGACCACATCCCTAAGACAGCTACTCAGCTGCTCACAGTAGATTCCACCATGGAGTTGACTACCAGTCTCCTCATGGGGAATACTACATTCACCCGTCCAGCCACTCAACCAGGCCCAACCAAGCTGACACACAAACTTAACTACCACAGTGAAGAAAAACATAGCATCAGGATTGGAGGTAGACTTATTAGCAATCTGTGATATGCAGACGACACAACCTTGCTAGCTGAAAGTGACAATGACTTGAAGTACTTACTGATGAAGATTAAAGACTACAGTCTACAGTATGGATTACATCTTAACATAAAGAAAATGAAAATCCTCACAACTGGACCAATAAGCAGCACCATGATAAATGGAGAAAAGATAGAAGTTATCAAAGATTTCATATTATTTTGATCCACAATCAAACAACAAACAGCAGTCAAGAAACCAGAAATGTTATTGCACTTGACAGATCTTCTGCAAAAGACCTCTTTACAGTGCTGAAGAGCAAAGATGTCTTTGAAATACCACGGCTTGAGTTAGGTGCACCTTTGAAGAGTAAGATGCACCTAATCCAAGCCATGATATTTTCAGTAGCCTCATGTGCATGTGAAAGCTGGACAACAAATAAGAAAGACTGAAAAAGAGTTGATGCTTTGACTTGAGGTGTTGGCAAAGAATACTAAAAGTACTATGGACTGCCAGAAGAATGAACAAATCAACCCTGGAAGAAGTGCAGCCAGAATACTCCTTGGAAGTGAGAATAACCAGACTTTGTCTCACCTACTTTGGTCATGTTGTCAGAAGGGACCATTCCCTAGAGAAGGATATCATGCTTGGTAAAGTGGAGGGTCAACAAAAGAGGAGAAGGCCCTCAATGAGATGGATTGACACAGTGGCTACAACAATGGGCTCAGGTATAGCAAGGATTGTGAAGCTGACACAGGATCAGGCAGTGTTTTGTTCTGTTGTACATAGGGGTCACTGTGAGTTGAAGTCAACTCCATGGCACCTAACAACAAATATATTGGGTGATAGAATAAAAAATGAGATTGCTTTCCAGCTTATTAAACTTTGTCTTTCCAAGTTACATAGAATGATCAAATGTTACTTTTATAATCAGAAAAAAAAAAGTTATTTGAAAATATTTATGTGAGATTGTATGTTTGTTTGCTTTTGGAAATATTCCTGGGGATTAGAGCCATTCTGAGGCTCTTTAAAGCCTGGGGCAGTTCTAAGAATGTTTGATGCTGTTCATTAGCCAGCACCCCACCACATAACTCCTTTAAGCTCCTAATCTGTTAGAATACCTTTCCTCACCCATTGGAATGTTTTTGGCATAAATTTAAGAGAATTGTATTACTTTGACTGCCTAAAATGCTGTAGTGAAACTCACTCACAGTTACTATTTAGACTGTGACCAAAAGACTGTTTAAAGTTGAAAATCAACTGGATGGTTTGTTTACAATTTTGACCAAGAACAAAAATTATACCCCAAGGTTAAAATTAGTACCAGAACCTGGGTAAAAATAGGACTTTTCCTCAAGGAATTTTCATTTTTTGCCTATTTTCATATTTCATGTTATATCCTTGTATTTATTGTCTGTTTATCAGAGGTGGGCACCAGGCTGCAAGAAAAACTACAAAATTCTCTAAATTTGATA
>NW_006921603.1:17715991-17727449 GCF_000298275.1 Orycteropus afer afer | reverse complement strand
AAAAAAAAAAAAAAAAAAAGCCAGTATCTTGTTAATTATTTTAAATTCTTGCCTTGATCACATTAGTGTGACATTAAGGAAAACTCACCCGTTGGGTGCAAAGGATTAGCTTTCTTGGCTGCTAACTGAAAAGTCACAGTTGTGAGTGCATCCACAGGTGCCACAGAAGAAAGGCCTGATCATCTTCCTCCAAGAAATCAACCACTGAAAACTCTAGAGAGCACAGTTCTCTGACACGCATAGTATCGACATAAGTGAGAATGAACTGAACAGCAACTGGTTTTTTAAAAAACTGATTTAGAACATCTTTATTAGTATGATTGCAAGGTCTAGATAAGGGACCCTGGTGGCACAAACAGTTAAGCACTCAGCTGCTAACCAAAAAGTTGCAGTTTAAACTCACATAGTGGCTCTGTAGCAGAAAGACCTGGTGATCTACTTCTGTAAAGATTACAGCCAAGAAAAACCAATAGGGCAATTCTCTGTCACAAGGGGTCATAATGAGTCAGAATCAACTTGATGGTTGCTGTGGTGGTTATATTTGTGTCTCAACTTGGGTGGGCCTGGTTGAGTGGCTGGGCAGCTGGTGGTAGTTATTCCCCATGATGAGACTGGCAATCAACTCTATGGTGGGATCTACGACAAGCAGCTGAGTAGCTGCCTTTGGGATGTGGTCTGCTTCCTGTATATAAGGAGGAGCTTTGAGAATGGTCTCTAGCATATGGCATGCTTGGACCCTGCATGTAGCCGTGTCATTGCTGAGCAGCCTGCTATGCTCTGCCGACCTTGGGACTTTCAATGGACTTAAGTTAATGGCCTGCCGTGTGGTTTGGTAACATCGGGACTGTGCCTTTTTACTTGTCAACCTTGGGGCTTCTCAGCCTCAGCAGCCAGCAGCTGTCTGAGTGAAGAAATGCCTCCAGCTCCAGTGGGCCCGGAGAAGGAGGCAGAGCTGGACCCCAAGATTGAGGGGCTTTCACCCAGCCCCTAGAGCCTGGCACTTTGAACTTGGACTTAAAGCCTCCAAACTGTAAGAATAAACTGTTTGTGAAGGCCGTCCCATTTGTGGTATATTCCTGTCAGAGTGGCACTAGGTAACCAGAACAGTTGCCAACAACAAGAAGCAGATACTCAACTTAAACTGATTGCAAAGGACATGTTGTTTTTGTCAGCTAGTTCCCTTTCTCTCCTTCCTGTGGTCAAAGTATTCCCTTTTGATTGGCGTCAATTGTGCCCCCCTCCAAAATATGTTAATGATACCAGATGAGTGTAGGGTGTTTGAGATATAACAGATTTGGCACAGAAGAAAACAGATACAGTCAGAAGACCAACACTATCTGAACATGATGGAGGCATACCACTCTATAAGCCCAGGGATTTCAAGGATGGCCAGAGAAAATGAGACAAGGATTTTCTCCCAGAGCTTTCAGAGTGAGCCTTCACCTAGAGCCAGTGCCCTGAATTTTGCCTGTAGCCTCCTAAGCTGTGAGAAAATAAATTTCTGTTCTTTAAAGCCACCCACTTGTGGTATATGCTATAGCATCACTAAGAAACTAAGACAATAGGGGAATTGCTCCTCCCCCAACTCCAAGCATATAGATCTAGTAGGAGTTCCAATTACAGCATCTCAGCTTTGGAGGTTACATACTGTGCAGCCCAAACTGGACCCATCTTAGTATCTCATGGTCCTGACTTTGTAATTGCTCATTGGGCTAAGACCCTGACTAGAAGAAGGCCAGTCACTAATGTTCTCTGAGGCTTTTCAAACAGGAACTGGGATGAGGTTTTCCAGGGTGTTGAATCAAAGTTGTGAAGAGCCTTTTCTTCTCAGATGGTGAGTATATGAGGTGGGAGCTGCAACTTCCAGCATCCATGTTCTCTGCCATGTGGAGGAATACAGTCTGCAATAGCAGATAGAATTTGAATTTCTGGCCAGATTGGCAGGTGTTTGGGATGTGTAACTTAGTGTGTGTGCGTGTGTATGTGTGTGTGTGTGTGTGTGTGACTAAACTCAGCTTCTGTAAGAAGATCCTATTTTACCAACTGGTAAAAAATAAATTCCAGTGAATTGATGTTCCTGCTTCTTTTCCAAGGTTATATCTAACTTTTAAGTAGGATACAATGGGAGGGGAAGGGTGATGGGACCCATGATAACCAAAGGTTCTGATCCTTGATCACCTGTTGACTTTGGCATTTGATCCTTCATCCTGTCTGGTTTTTTCATGTTGATCTACATTAGTCCATGCCAAAGGCCCTTTCAGGATCAGTAACTCTCTTTGTTTGCCCCTGATGCCTTTCTCAAACGCACAGAAAGGTGTTCCCTAGCACCATTCTTGACCATGAGCTCCCCAGTGAGAGGCGCAAAAGTATGTATATACTACTCTCAGGAATTATTCTACTCTTCCTACAATTTACTGAGTCTAGCTGAAACTCTACAAGTCTACTTCAGATCTGACTATATCACACAGACAGTTCTAAGTACTTTACAGTGCTACACCAAGTCTCAGAGAACACTAAGGTCTTCTATCCATCCCTATCCCTATCTAGAATAATGGACAGTGGCTCTTTCTGCTCTGAGATTCTCTCAACTTTTTGATTCTCCCCAAACTCATCAGGGCTGTCTGTTACTCCTCCCCAATGGGGTTCAGTTTTTAAATATTAAACTTCATAGAGTATGTAAAAAAAAATATTTCAATTATAGATTGGCTGTACTTCATAGTACTAATGAAGCACAGAAATTTATTATCTCACAGTTCTGAAGCCTGGAATTCCAAATTTGGGGTTGTAGCAGGGTCACACTATCTCTGTTCAATGGCCACAGAGAACTCACAGACTACTTACAGTTAAGTGGTTTAGTAAGGGAGCAACAGGGTATAACTCAAAATCAGGATTAGGAAGCATAAAGGCTAAGCCTGGAGGGTTCCCCAAAAGAAGAGAACACATCCCTCCCTTCTTCAGTGCAGGACAGCTGTCTCTGCTCGCCTTGCCCGTTCAAGCAAGCAGACCCTTCCCGCTGCCATGCATCTCCCCTCTCAGCCACACAGGCCTCTTCTCAGGCCCCTCAGGACAGGCTGTTTCTCAGCCTCTTCAGGAAAGGCCCCTTCTTGGCCCCATTAGAAAAGGCTTTCCTGTCTTTGGCCTCCTTTATATAGGCCTCTGCACTGCAAATTGACCCAGCTCATAGCCACTGTAGCAGTTTTGTTCAGCTGCATTCCTAGTAGCAGGTTTCTGCCATCATCACCAACTCTACCACGAGGCCCCTTCTGGCTTCTTACTATCTTCATTGTTACAGCCCTTGACCCATGTTACAACTCTTAAGAGTTTCCTCTTCTTTTCTCTCTCTCTCTCCCCTTCTTCTTTCTTCTTGCCTTTTCTCTTTTCTGCTTCTTCTTTCTGTCTACAAAACCGCGCAGGTTGGCTGCATATATAAGCAAACTCCAGGTCAGTTTCAAGGCACGGCCCCTCCCACCAGGACCACAAAGTGACTAGTTCCCTCTTGGTAGGCTATTGTGGTGCTGTGAATTACTTCCTATGGGCCTTCTAGTCATAGTTCTCCATTTTGTGATGTATGATAAATTCTAGAGTCTACACCTGTGGTTATGATCACATTTTGGAGTGAGTTGTCTATTAATTTAATGAGGCAGGATTAGGAGGGATGTATCTTGAGTTACTGAATTACTAAAGAGTACGATGAAGTCACCATCCTTAGTTTCCTTGAGGGTATACTCTGCATCCAATATGTATGAATGCTCTGGCAAAGTTCTCTCTCTTGCTTTGCATTCTGCATCTGGCTTGTCATACTCAAATCTGTGGTTCTGAGAACTTCAGCCACCAGCCTATTGTCCTGACCTAATTCACGATGTTCTACAGCCTTGTGAGCCAGCAGTTTGTCATTTGATCTATTTGCAACTACTTGGGTGAGGAGAATCCTCCAGACTGATGCCTGACCCATGGATTTCGGACTTGCCAGCATCCACCACATGAGCCATCTTCTTGGTGATTCATGAGTTCTATGAGATGTTGCAGTGAATCCTGGAACCCTAAGACAGGGAGAGTACTGAGGGGAAAAGGAGGAGTTGATGTTAGAGATAATGGAATGGTACAACAGTTTGGAAAATTTGAACACTTGGGACATCTTTAACCTCCACTTCCTAGGGAACAGCCTTGTGCTGATCCTTCTAAAAGAAATTGTTCATGCAGCCATAGACATTTAATTTGCATAGTAGACTAAATCTCTTAATCTGCACAAGTATATTGACCAATCCCTGCAACAAGCATAAAACAGATTACAGGGCAGGCTGCAGCCCAGGGCCAATCAAAAAGTATCAAACCACAAGTTTTTACAGTTTACCCAGGAAATGACAATCAACCTGGACAAAAGTAACAAACCCTCTGGATTAGAAAACTAGGACAAAGGTAGCTTCTCAGGGTTTAGAGAAAAAAAATCTCTCAAGCTGTTTTTCCAAAGAACCAAGGCAAAAGGCACATAAAGGAACTCATTTCACACACTATTCCAGCTTCTCTGGTGGAGGTGGTAGTTGTTATTGTAGCTAGGTGCTGTCGCGTCGGCACCAACTCATAACGAACCTATGTACAACAGAACAAAACACTGCCCAGTCCTACGCCAGCCTTAAAATCATTGCTATACCTGAGCCCATCATTGCCTCACTGTGTCAATCCAGCTTGTTGAGGACCTTCCCCTTTTTCACTGACCCCACACTACCAAGCATGATGTCCTTCTCCAGGGAATAGTCCCTCCTGGCAACAGGACCTAAGTAGGTGAGATGAAGTCTGGCCATTCTCACTTCCAAGGAACATTCCGGCCACATTTCTTCCAGGACAGATTTGTTAGTTCTTTTAGCAGTGCATGGTTCTTTCAGCATTCTTCACCAACACCACAACTCAAAAGCATCAACTCTTTGGTCTTCCTTATTCACTGTCCAGCTTTCACATGCATATGAGGCAATTGAAAATACTATGGCTTGGGTTAGGTGCACCTTAGTCTTCAAAGAGACATCTTTGCTCTTCAGCACTTTAAAGAGATCTTTTGCAACAGATTTGCACAGTGCAATGTGACATCTGATTTTTTCACTGCTCTTCCATTAGTGTTGATTTTGGAATCAAGTAATGTGATATCTTTGGCAACTTCAATCTTTTCTCCATTTATCGTGATGCTGGTTATTGGTCCAGTTGTGAGGATTTGTGTTTACTTTATGTTGATGTGTAATCCATACTGCAGACTGTAGTCTTTAATCTTCATCAGTAAGTGCGTCAGGTCATCTTTACTTTCAGCAAGCAAGGTTGTGTCATCTGCATATCATAGATTGTTAATGAGTCTACCTCTAATCCTAATGCCACATTCTTCTTCATATAGTCCAGTTTCTTGGATTATTTGCTCAGCATACAGATTGAATAAGTATGATGAAAGGATACAATCCTGACACACTCCCTTCCTGATTTTAAACTATACAGTGTCCCCTTGCTCTGTTTGAACGACAGCCTCCTGGTCTATGTACAGGTTCCTCATGAACACAATTAAGTGTTCTGGAATTCCCATTCTTCTCAATGTTATCCCTAATTTGTTATGATCCACACAGTCGGATGCTTTTTCATACTCAATGAAACATAAGTAAACATCTTTCTGGTATTCTTTGCTCTCAGTCAAGATCCATCTGACATTAGCAATTATATCCCTTATCAACATCCTCTTCTGAACCCACCTTGCATTTCTGGAAGTTTCAAGTTAACACACTTCTGCAACATTTTTTCATTATCTTCAGCAAGGTTTTACTTGCATGTGATATTAATGATATTGTTTGATAATTTCCATATTCTGTTTGGATCATTTCCAAATAGGGTCATATTTACAGGTATAAGGATTAGAATTTCAACACATATTTTGGAAGGACACAACTCAATCCATAACATCATCATTTTACAAAATAAAGGAATTTTAAAGGCCAAAAAGTAGCTAGGACATTATCTTAGGTTAAACAAAAAGCAAAGGAATGTTCATTCCCAATAGCAGAGCCTTGACAACTGTACACTCATGTTTCAGTCAGAATTCTGACAGAAAACAGATGGCACTCTCAAAGGGTTATACTAAAAATATTTCAGTGGTCAGACTATTGACAGAGGTACGGGAAAAGTTTGAAAAATAATCCAAGGAGGGGTGGTGAGTTACCCAGGGACTAGCAATAGTAAGGAGCCATTTGTTTCCCCAGCCTGAAGAGGTGAGGAAAGGAAGAACTACTTCCAGAGTTAAGTGAGAGCTGGAATTGTCAAGAACTGTGACAAATGCAGCCACTGCCAAAACCATAATGAGGAAGGGAAAGAGTGGGGTTAAAAAACCTGATATCTATCTCACCCCATCCTTCCTGAAACCAACTGGAAATGAGAAAAGATAAGGAGACCTGTCTGTGTTCATAGAGACATCTCCTGGAGCACAGATAGGTCTAAAGCAGATGGAAAATATATCTGAGTGGGGGTCTACTAAGAATATTGCTATAATCTTCAATGGGGGAAAGGGAAAGGGTCCAAGTAGATGAAAAGATGTGCATGTATATATCTTTATTATTATTATTATTATTAAAGGAAGATTACAAGAGTAATTTTATTTTCAGATATAATATTGCTTGTAATTATATGCTCGATAGATTTGTCAATTAGTGGCTCGATATCCAATAGGGTAATATCGAGTGGTGCTCTAATGTGCAACTTGTTCCAGTACTTTATTTTTATCACACTATTAAAAATTCAATTTCACATAGGTGGAAAAGAGGTGCAACCAACACTCAACACTTATATTTAGATCAGAACATTTTGTATTAATTAGGGAATGCCAAAATAAGAGCCCACACACACGCCACTATTGACCAGAGTTTGGAGGTTTGAGTCTATCTGTAGGCACTCAAAGAAAAAGTCTGCTGATGTACTTTGGAAAAATCCCAAGGCAGCACTCAGAAGGTTGCCATCAATCAGAGTCAACTGGTTATGTTTCAGGAACTTTTCCTATGCCTGCGGTTTCCAAAATTTTCTGTACATTAAATTACTTGGGGATCATTACAAAATATTGATGTTTAGCTCATGCCTCCAGATATTCTGATTTAATTGGTACAGCATGAAACCCAGGCAAAGAGATATTTTAGAAATTTTTTCTTTTTCAGATTTTCTTTAGATTTACAAAACAGTTGTGAAGATAGTAGAGAGAGTCACCATGTACCACATACTTGCTGTCACTGTTAACCATCAAGTTGATTTCAACTCATTGCAACCCTATATACACATCGTACACTGGTATGTATGTGTGGCACATTTGTCACAATCCAAGAACCAATACTGATTGATACATGATTGTTAATTGAAGTCCATACCTTACTCAGATTTCATTAGTGTTAATGTTTTTTCCTGTCTCAGGATCCCATCCAGGATACCACATTACATTTAGTTGCCACATCTCTATAGGCCTCTCTTGCCTGTAGCAAGATTCCTTGTTTTTGATGACCTTGAGAGTTTTGAGAGGTACTGATCAGGTATTTTGTAGAATATCACTCATTTAGGATTTGTCTGATATTTTTCTCATGATTAAACTGGGGCTATGTGTTTTTAATATACCTGAGGTCACCATGAGTTGGAACTAAGTTCAATGGTAACTGTTTTTTTTTTTTTTTTTTTTACTACATACTAGACTCTCTACTAGATGCATTGTATAGGTTATGATAATAAAGCTGACAACACCTCTCTTTGACGAATTTATTATCTTAATTGTACACTTGTTGAGACTGAAATTTAGATACATCAAGTATCTTGCTCTAAGTCACATAGCTAATAAGTGGCAAAGCTGCGACTAGTACCCAGAGAGTTGGTATATTCTTAGGCACCTGCCTCATCAACTTATCCCTACCCATCCTTCAGCTGGAATATAAAAGTTGGAAACAAAGAAGAATCACCAGTAGTTGGAAAATTTGGCCTTGGTGACAGAAATAATTCTGGAGATCGCATGATAGAATTTTGCAAGACCAATGATTTATTCGGGAGCTCTGGTAGCATAGTGGCTAAGGCACTTGACTGCTAACCAGAAGGCTGGCAGTTCAAACCCACCAGCCACTCCTCGGAAGGAAGGTTGGGCAATCCTACTTCCGTAGTGATACTGCCTCAGAAACCCAAGGAGGGGTCGCTATGAGTCGTGGCCGACTCGACGGCACATAACAACAACAACAACAACAACAATGATTTATTCATTGCAAATACTTTTTTCAACAACACAAACAGAGGCTATACACATGGACTTCACCAGATGGAGTACACAGGAATCAGATTGACTGCATCTATCAAGAGGCAATGGAAAAGCTCAATATCTTCAGCCAAAACAAGGCCAGGAGCTGAATATATCCCTCCTGAATTCAGAGACCATCTAAGGAATAGATTTGATGCATTGAACATCAATGACTGAAAACCAGAATTGTGGGATGACATCAAGAACATCATCCACGAAGAAAGCAAGAGGTCATTAAAAACACAAGAAAAGAAGAAAAGACCAAAATGGATGTCAGAAGAGACTCTGAAACTTGTCCTTGCATGGAAAGCAGCTAAAGCAAATGGAAGAAATGACAAGATAAAAGAGCTAAACAGACGATTTGAAAGAGCAGCTTGAGGAAACAAAGACAATTACTATAATGAAATGTGCAAAGACTTGGAGTTAGAAAACCAAAAGGGAAGAACTCGCTTGGCATTTCTCAAACTGAAAGAGCTGAGGAAAAAAATTAAGCCTCAAGTTGTAATACTGAAAGATTCTATGGGAAAAGTACTGAATGATACAGGAAGCATCAAAAGAAGATGGAAGGAATATGCAGAGTCATTGTACCAAAAAGAACTGGTTGATGTTCATCCATTTCAGAAGGTGAAATATGATCAAGAATCAATGGTACTGAAGGAAGAAGTCAAAGCTGCACTGAAGGAAATGGTGAAGAACAAAGCTTCAGGAATTGATGAAATACCCATTGAGATGTTTCAACAAACGATGCCCCACTGCAGGCACTCACTCGGTTATACCAAGAGATTTGGAACACAGCTGCTTGGCCAACTGATTGGGAGAGATCCATATTTGTACCCATCCCAAAGAGAAGTGATCCCACATGATGTGGAAATTATTGAACAATATCATTAATATTGCACACAAGCAAGATCTTACTGAAGATAATTAAAAAATGGTTGCAGCAGTATATTGACAGAGAACTTCTAGAAATGCAAGCTGGATTCACAAGAGGATGTGGAATGAGGGATATCATTGCTGATGTCAGATGGATCTTGGCTCAAAGCAAAGAATACCAGAAAGATAGTTACTTTTGTTTTATTAATTATGCAAAAGCATTTGAATGTGTGGATCATAACAAATTGTGGATAACTTTGAGAAGAATGAGAATTCCAGAACACTTAATTGCACTCATGAGGAACCTGTACATAGACCAGGAGGGTGTCATTCGAATGGAACAAGGGGACACTGCATGGTTTAAAATCAAGAAGGGAGTGTGTCAGGGTTGTATTCTTTCACCATACTTATTTAATCTACATGCTGAGCAAATAGTCCAAGAAGCTGGACTGTATGAAGAAGAACATGGCATCAGGATTGGAGGAAGGCTCATTAACAACCTGCCATACACTGACAATACAACTTTGCTTGCTGAAAGTGAGGATGACTTGAAGCACTTACTGATGAAGTTGAAGAATACAGTCTGCAGTATGGATTATGTCTCAATATAAAGAAAACAAAAATTCTCACAACTGGACCTATAAGCAGCATCATGATAAATGGAGGAAAGATTGAAGTTGTCAAAGACTTCACATTGCTTGGTTCTACAATAGACGCCAATGGAAGCAGCAGTCAGGGTATCAGAAAACTTATAACACTGGGTAAGTTGGCTGTAAGGGACTTCTTTCAAGTGCTGAGGAGCAGAGATGTCTCCTTGAAGACTAAGGTGCACCTGACATAAGCCATGATATTTTCAATCACCTCATATGCATGTGAGAGCTGGATAATAAGGAAGACCGAAGAAGAATTGATGCTTTTGAGATGTGGTGCTGGTGAAGAATGTTGAAAGTACTGTGGACTGCTAAAAGAACTAACAAATCTGTCCTGGAGGAAGTGCGGCCGGAATGCTCCTTGGAAGCGAGAATGGCCAGACTTCATCTACCTACTTTGGTCATGTTGTCAGAAGGGATCATTCCCTGGAGAAAGATGGCATGCTTGGTAAGGTGGAGGGTCGACGAAAGAGAGGAAGGCCCTCAACAAGATGGATTAACACAGTGGCTGCAGCAGTGGGCTCAGGTATAGCGGGGATTGTGGAGCTGGTACTGGACCGGGTGGTGTTTCATTCTGCTGTGCTTAGGGTTGCTATGAGTCGGAGAAAACTCGATGACATATAACAACAACAATAACAACATCCTTCAGCTCATATTGAAAATTTTGGATTATTCAGAAAGTTTGTTAAATGAAGTTCTACTCACTTCTCAATTTTGTACCAAAGGAATAAATAAATAAAAGATGAAAGAATATTGTGAAAACATAGCAATTTTTTGTCCAAAAACTCATGATGTTCTTGACTTACAGTTGGTTTGCCATCTATTTTTCACTATCTTTCCTATCACCTAAAATACACTATTTTACTATACACAGTGGTTTACTATCACCAGCCTTTAATAGCTTTCCTTTTCCTATTGGCACCCAAGGACATCAGGGACATTTTGACATAGTAAAGAAAAGTACCATTTGAACTATCTGTGAAGTGAATGCTGCTACTCAAGTGCACATTGGTTTTCCTTTTAGATGAGAATCACTTAGTGTTTCTCTTTCAGACACTCACTGATGGCTATTTACCTTTGAGACATACGTGAACGAATCAGACAATTTTCCAATGATGCTGAATGGGAAAAAAAAAAAACTGTGTCTTGATTCCTGCTTTGAAGTTTATTGCCTCAAAATAAATACATAAACTTTTGAAGAGTGACTCTTTTGTGCTTGACAAAATAGGACTCAATCTATATTTTCATTGAACTTTTAAAGAAATCCTTTATTTACTTATTTTTAAATAGTAAAATATTGTGGCATCAGGCTGATGCCTATGTATCTTAGGTATCTAAGGAAATGATTAATTCCTTGGCAAGATAACTGGCTGACATCTTTTGAAAATCAAAACCAAACTAAAAACGAGAGAACCTGAGAATTAGGAAGAAAAGGAAAGCATGGGGACTAACTAATTGCCATTCCTTCTTCGGTTTGTATAATTCACTTATAGTTGCCATGGCAAAGGAACCAGTCTGTTTTTCACATTCCTCTGTCTCTACCCATTAATATATCCAACACCAGAAAATATAATATTTTACTATCATCATTCTTACATCATTATGTTTATCCATCTACTCTGCATTTACTACTCTCTCAACAGTTTTTAAAATGCCTAAC
>NW_006921603.1:17713219-17715445 GCF_000298275.1 Orycteropus afer afer | reverse complement strand
GTCTTAAAAAAAAGTCATTAAAGCAAATTCCATCTTGTTGATAAACTAAATCAACTTGATAGAGGTCTATTTGGCTATCAGAAAAATGAAAACCATAATAATGGGGTAACATTCTCTTTAATCATTATTAGATTGAACTCATCAAAGGATAAAGGCTATGTTAGGGGGGCAATCTACTTCCATAATGCTACCGCCTTGGAAACTCCAGGAGGGGTTACTATGAGTCAGGTCCGACTTGACAGCACATAACAACCACAGCTAATGCACAATAGTCACACAACATATTGAATATTCTGCCCAATTCATGGTGCCACAGTTTAGCAAGGACAGAACTAATGTGCATTCAAAGATGGTAACCACAGCCTTGCAAGCACACTAATCTATTCATTAATCTATTTTTATAAAAAATAAATGTTACTAGCAGCATATTATTCACTAGGTACTGACCTAACTTTTTATTATTGTTAATTATTTTTTTAAGTTTTACTATGATTTGGGTGAAAGTGTATGGAGCAAATTGGTTTTCCATTCAACAGCTTATAAACATTTTATTTTATGACATTAATTGCAATCCCCACAATGTAACAGCACTCTTCTCCCTTTCTCCCTGTAGTTGGTTACCATTTTCCCTTTGTCCTTCTTTCCTATCCATTCCTGCCTTCTTAGCTTTATCCTTGGGCAAATGTTGCCCTGTTAATCTCTTATGATTGACTGTTCTTTGGAGTGTGTAACACCCTGGTGTTATTATTTACCTCATAGATCTATTGTTTGGCTGAAAGATGAGTCACAGGAGTGAGTACAGTTCCAGGCTTGAAGGGTGATGGAGGGCTTCCATAAGTCTCTATCAGAACAGAAAGCCTGGTCTTTTTTTTTTTTTAACTTTGAGTTTTGTTCAGCATTTTTCTCCCACTCTATGCAGGATCTCATATTGTGATACTTTTCAGAGTGGTTGGCAGTGGTAGCCAGGCACCGTGTAGTTCTTCTGGTTTCAGGGTCATGTAGGCTGATGTTCACATGGTCCATTAGTCCCTTGCACTAACTGTTTCCATGCATCTTTTATTTTTTTTCTTCTTCTTTCTCCAGATGAGGAGAGACAAATAGTTGCACCTTAGATGGCCCACTAGCAAGCATTTAAGACTCCAGTCATTAGTCACCAAAGTAGGATGTAAAACTTTGTCTTTGTGGACTATTTTATGCCAATTGACCTTGATATCCTGGGCAACTATGGGCCCAGAAACTCAAGATGTTTGGTTATGACTAAGAGGTTATCATAACTTTACTGGTAGCTGTACTATAGACATTTTCATAGCACATACAAATACGTTATATAGAAATATCTTCTGCCAAATCTATAGATGGTTGTGTGGGTAGTCCTGTTTGCCTACCCATAAGTGATCATCTTGCCTGTCTACCTACATAGCCAGTTGTAGATTAATGCTTGTTATTACTGATAACACAGGCTTATGTATATAGTAGTGTTTACCTTAGGAGCTCTGGTAGTGTAGTGCCTAAGGCACTTGACTGCTAACCAGAAAGCTGGTGGTTCAAACCCACCAGCCACTCCTCGGAAGGAAGGTTAGGCAATCTACTTCCATAGTGATACTGCCTTGGAAACCCAAGGAGGGGTCACTATGAGTTGGGGGCCATCTCAAAGGCACATAACAACAACAACAACAGTGTTTACCTTTGTCAACACTGTCTGTAACTCTTGTGCATATCTCCATTTCTTCCTTTTCCTTAATGATATTTTGCTGGTCACCTACTTTTTGTATATTGCCTTTCCCTTCACCCAAAGTGATATATGTATCTTACTTAGCTAGTGATTTTCCCTCCCCTCTCCTCAAATCTCTGATAATCAACAAAGAATGTTTCTTTCCATGTATAAAATTTTCCTTGATTTTTTATAGTAGTAGAATCATACAATATTTGTCCTTTTGTGATTATTTCACTCAGCATAATGTCCTCTAAGTTCCTCCATGTTATGAAGTGTTTCCTGGATTATTCATTATTATTTAATGTTTCATAGTATCCTATTGTGTGTATGGCACCGTAGATTGTTTACCCATTCCTCCACTAATGGACACGTAGCTTGTTTCCATTTCTTTGCTATTGTGAATAGTGCTGCTTTTTATGTGGTTCTATTATTTTGTCATGATTTGAGAAAGCCTGTATCTGTACTTTAATTCTCATCTCCATTTAATGTTGTTGTTGTTGTTAGGTGCCATC
>NW_006921603.1:17671684-17708839 GCF_000298275.1 Orycteropus afer afer | reverse complement strand
TTCTGAGGCAGTATCTTTACAGAAGTAGATTGCCCAACCTTCCTTCCGAGGAGTGGCTGGTGGGTTTGAACCGCCAGCCTTCTGGTTAGCAGTCAAGTCCCTTAGGCACTATGCTACCAGAGCTCCCTTGCCATAAAATAGGTCCCCTGTTTTTCCTTTTTCTTTAGAGAGCTCTGGTGATGTAGTGGTCAGAGGATTTGGCTGCTAGCCAAAAAGTCAGTGGTTCAAACCCACCAACTGCTCTGTAGAAGAAAGATGAGGTGGTCTGCTTCCATAAAGATTTACAGCCTTGGAAACCCAATGGAGGTCACTATGAGCCGAAATTGACTGCATGGCAGCGAGTTTGTTTTTTAGTTTTATGTTTCTTTGATGGTTGTTATAATTTTAGGTTTTACATTTTAGGGCTTTGATCCACGTAGGATTAGTTTTTGTATATTATGTGAGGTATGGATCTTATTTCATTTCTCTGCAAATGGCTGTTCAGTTTTGCCAGCAACATTTGTTAAAGAGACTGCCTTTTCCCCATATAATGGATTCTGGCCCTTTATTGAAGATTAGCTGTCCATAGGTGGATGTGTCTACTTCTGCTCCTCAATTCTGTTCCATTGGTCTATTTGTCTGTCATTGTACCAATATCAGGATATTTTGAAAACTTTGGCTGCATAGTGGGTTTTGGGTTCAAGAAGTGTGAGAACCACTACTTTGTTCTTCTTTGATAGTGCTTTGCTTATTCGAGGTCTCTTTCCTTTCCATATAAAATTAGTGATTGGTTTTTCCATGTCCTTAAAGAATGTTAATGAAATCTGGATCAGGATTGCATTGTATCTATAGATTGCTTTCAGTAGTATTGACATTTTCACAATGTTCACTCTTCCTATGCGTGAGCATGGTATGTCCTTCCATTTATATAGGTCTCTTAGTTTCTTGTAGTAGTGTTTTGTAGTTTTCTTTGTATAGGTCTTTTGTCTCTTCGGTAAGATTTATTCCTAAGTATTTTATCTTTTTGTTAGCTAAGGTAAATGGAATTGTTTTCTTTATTTCCTGTTCAGAGATTTCTTTGTTGATATAGAGGAAGATTTTTGTATATTGAGCTTGTATTCTGCCATTTGTTGAATCTTTCAGTTAGTTCCAGTAGTTTTCTTGTGGAGCCTCTGGGATTTTCTATGTATAGGATCATATTATCTGCAAATAGGGACAGCTTCACTTCTTCCTTACCAATTTGGTTATCTTCTATTTCTCTTTCCTTATTGCTCTATCTAGGACTTCCTACACAATTCCTACAATGTTAAATAGGAGTGGTGATAGGGAGGATCGTTGTCTTATTGTCATTCACAAGGGGAATGCTTTCAGTCTCTCTCCATCGAGAATAATGTTGGCTGTTGATTACTTTCACGGATTCCCCTTCTATTCCTATTTTTCTGAGAGTTTTTGTCAGGAATGAGTGTTGGATTTTATCAAATACCTTTTCTAGATTGATGGATATGATCATATGTTTCTTTTTCTTTGCTTTATTTGTGTAGTGGATTATGTGGGTTGTTTTTCTAATGTTGAACTATCCTTGCATACCTGGTATGAATCTCACTTGCTCATGATGTATTATTTTTTTATATGCTGCTGGATTATATTGGCTAGGATTCTGTTGAAGATTTTTGCATCTATATTCATGAGGGATATTGGTCTGTAATTTTCTTTTTGAGCAGTGTCTGTGCCTGGCTTTGGTGTCAGGGTTATGTTTGCTTCATAAAATGAATTTGGGAGTATTCCATTCTTTTCTGTGGTCTGGAATAAATGGAGTAGAATTGATGTCAGCTCTTCTCTGAATATTTTGTAGAATTTACCACTGAAGACTTCTGGGCTAGGACTTTTTTTGTTGGTATTTTTTAAATGATGTGTTCAATTTCTTCTTTTACTATGGGCCTGTTTAAATTTTCTACCTTAGTGTGTGTTAGTTTAGGTATGTGTGTGTTTCTAGATATTTGTCCATTTCTTCTATGTTTTCAAATTTGTTGGAGTACAAGCCTTCATAGTATTCTGCTATCATCCTTTTTATTTCAATTGATTCTGTTGTGATATCACGTTTCAATTCTTAATTGTGTTATTTGCATCTCCACTTTCTTTTTCTAAATTAAATTCACCGGTAGTTTGTCAATTTGGTAAATCTTTCCAAAGTACCAACCTGTAGTTTTATTGATTCTTTCTATTGTTCTTCATTTCATTTATTTTTGTTCTAATCTTTATTATTTCCTTTCTTATGGAGACTACTCGGAAGGAAGATGGGGCAATCTATTTCCATAGTGACACTGCCTTGGAAACCCAAGGAGGGGTCTCTATGAGTCGGGTCCGACTCAACGGCACATAACAAACAACAACAGCAACATGGAGACTACAGGCTTTTTTAGTTGCTCTTTTCCTAACTGATGGAGTAGTTGGGTTAAGGTATTGATTTTGATATTTCATTTTTGATGTGCATAGTTAGTGCTATAAATTAACTTCTGAGTATTGCTTTTGCTGTGTCCCAAAGGTTTTGGTATGTTGTATTTTCATTATCATTTGTTTCTGGGTTTTTTTTTTTTTTCTTCCACATTGTATTTCTTGTTACCCAGTAGTTTTTGAACAGGATGTTATTCAGTTCCCATGTGTCCCCCACCCCCCGATTTTCCTATTATTGATTTCTAATTATATAGCTCTGGTAGCATGGAGGAGCTCTGGTAGCATAGTGCCTAAGGCACTTGACAGCTAACCAGAAAACTGGTGGTTCAAACCCACCAGCCACTCCTCGGAAGGAAGGTTGGGCAATCTACTTCCATAGTGATACTGCCTTGGAAATGCAAGGAGGGGTCGCTACAAGTCAGGTCCGACTCCACGGCACATAACAACAACAACAATTTTATAGCATTGTGATCTGAAAAGATGCTTTGTAATATTTCAATGTTTTTAAATTTACTGAGATTTGTTTTGTGGCCTAATATATGGTCTATTGTGGAGAATGATTCATGTGCACTGGAAAAGAATGTGTATCATGTGTTTGTCGGTGTGTTCTATATATGCCTATGAGGCCAAGTTTATTGACTGTGTTGTTGAGATCTTCTGTTTCTCTGTTGAGTTGCTTTCTAATTATTCTGTCCTTCATTGAAAGTAGTGTGTTAAAAACCAAAATTACTGGTCAGACAGAGGCTGGTGGAACCCTGAAGACTATGGCCCTGGGTTATCCATCAGGCCTAGAACTGGACTCACTCCCATGGATTGGCTCTCAGCCCAATAGTAGAAAGACCTACATGCAGAACAGCTATCCCAAGGCAATGTGCCGTGGGACACCAGAGGGGCAGCATTCACATAGAGAGAAAGCTAGACAGACAAGAGTGCATAGTTAAGACAGGCACAGCAAGGGGGTAGTCACAGGGACTAGAAGGGAGGAGAGTGTTATGGTCAGGATGGTAACCAGGGCATAAAATCAAATGCATACAAACTGTTGAATATAGAACAAATTTTGCTCTGTAAATTTATACCCAAAGCACAATAAAATTTGGAAAAAAAAAAAAGAGAGAGAGAGAGAAAGTAGTGTGTTAAAGTCTATTAATATTGTAGAATTGTCTATTTCTCTTTACAATTCTGTTAATGTTTGTTTTATGTATTTTGAGGCTCATTCATTGGGTGCATAATTATGTATTATGCTTGCACCCTCTTGCTGGATTGTCCTTTTTATCATTATACATAATGGCCTTCCTTGTTCCTTATGCTTGTTTTTGTCCTAAAGTCTATTTTTTCAGTAATTTATATTGCCACTCCTTCTCTTTTTTGGATGCCATTAGCTTATTTTTCCAGCTTTTGATTTTTAATTTATTTTTATCTTTGTGTCTAAGCTGAGTCTCTTATAGGCAGCATATTGATGGGTCCTGCTTTCTTATCCACTCTGCCACTCTTGTTCTCTTGATTCATGCATTTAGTCCATTCAGATTCAGTATAATTAATGACAACCACCAAAAACCAAACACACTACCATCAAGTCGACTCTGACTCATAGCAACCCCCATTGGGCTTCCAAGGTGGTAAATCTTTACAGAAATAGATTGGTCCATCTTCCTTCTGTGAAGCAGCTGGTGGGTTGAACTGCCAACCTTCTCATTAACAGTCAAATGCTTTAGAAACTATGCCGATAGCTCTGAATTTATTGCTGTCAGATTTTTGGGGTTTTTTATTGTGGTATGATTGATGGCTTCCTAGTTCTGAATATTTTTCTGCACTGAGTTAATTTTACCAGATTTTCTTTTTATTTTCTTTGTGTTGTTGATTTTGTGTTTACTAAGTCTTTATAATTTTCTTCTTTCTCATTTTGGTTAGAAGGTTTACTAATTTTCTTTGTGGTTACACTGTGACTAATTTTTATCTTCCTAAATTTGGGGTAATCTACTCCTGTAGTGATACTGCCTTGGAAACCCAAGGAAGGGTCACTATGAGTCAGATCTGATTCAATGGCAGTGAGCTTGGTTTTGGTTTTTGGTAAATTAGAAACTGTCTGTTCTATAGTGATATCGTCCTGACTTCCTCTCCATTGGAAAGTTCTGTAATTATACCATTTATTTTCCCTTTTGCTCTGTAGTTGTTATCATTTACTGATTCACACCTTTGGCTCTATATCTGCAGTCTTATAAACATATTTTGATCTTGATACTTTTTCTTTAGTTGATTTCTGGGTGAAGTCTTAATCTTATATTGTTGTCTTCCATTGATGGTTTTCTGTCTGAAAGACTCCCTTTAGCATTTCTTGTAAACTTAGTCTGGTTTTTACAAATTCCCTTAATTTCTGTTTATCTGGAAATGTCCTTATTTCACCTTATACTTGAGAGACAGTTTTGTCAGAGATATAATTCTTGGTTGGCAAGTTTTTTCTTCCAAGATTTTATTATGCCATCCCATTGCTTTCTTGCCTGCAAGGTTTCTGCTGAGAAATCAGAGCTCTGTCTTATTGGTTGCCTTTTGTAGGTAACATTTCATTTTTCCTGAGCTTCTCTCAAGATTCTTTCTTTGTCTTTGGTTTTGCAAAGATTGATTATGATTTGTCTTGGTGAGTTTTTAGGGGGTCTATCCTGTACAGGGTTCATTGTGTTTCTTGGATGGATATATTTTATCTTACAGGATATGAGAGAAGTTTTCTGATAGCAAGTATTTGACAATTTTCTCTCTGGGTTTTTCTTTTTTGCCTCCTCCTCTTCTGGAATTCCAATCACACGTAGATTATTCCTCCTGATATTGTCTCACAAATTCTTAGGCTTTCTTCATTTTTCTTCATTCTTTTTTCTGAGTTTTCCTCATGCAAGGGATTTGTCTTCTAGATTTGGTTGATCTATTCTTCAATCAATTCTGTTCTACTCTTTTGTCCTTCCAGTGTTTTACCTATCTCCGTAATATTACTGTTAATCTTCTGGGTTTCTAATTACTGTTTTTGTATGACTTCTAATTTTCTGTTTATTTTGTCATTTTGCTCTTGTATTGTTTTTCTGAATTCTTCTAAGGTATTGTCTGCTTTTCCTTGATTTTGTTCATGGTTTCCTTGAACTCTTGGAAGGCCCTATATATGTTTTGAATTCCTTATCAGGTAATTCTATTACCTGTTCTTCCTTGAGGTGGTTTCCTAGTTCTGTATTTTGGCCACTTGCTTGCACCAACTTTTCCTGTTTCTTTGTTTGGTTTGAAGTTGTCTGTTATCTTTGAGATAACTGGATTTGTTGTATTTATTTGTTGATTGTGTGTTTGTTTGTTTCACCTCGATTTTTTGTTTTGTTTTGATATATCCAGGCAGATAGGGTAGGCATGCTTCTTTGGTTACTGGTTTGGAAGTAATGGAATGCTCCCAATTTGTCTTCAGGTGGGTGGAGTAACTGGTGGGAATGTAGGTGTAGGTCTCAGTTTGTTGGTTATGAAGAGGAGTTGTGGGTGGGATGAGCAAGTGTTGTCTATTGTCTTTCATTGATCCAGTGGTGCAGGAGTGGGTGGTGCTCACCCATTGGATGAAGTGGTAGGTGGTAGGTGTAGAAAGTATGGCAGACTAGGAAGGAACTGATGTCTGCCTTCCATTGGATGGGGCAAGAAAAAAGTAAGAAGGCAGAAAAAGGGGGGGTGGAGGAGAAGAAATATGAATGAAAATAAAAGAAGAAGAAGAAGAGAAAGGAGAAATAAATTAATAAAAAGGAAGAAAAAATCATTAAAAAAGTGGGAAAAAAAGAAGAATGAGAAAAGATGAAAAAAGAAAGAAAAGGAGGGGGCAGCTAGTGCAACTTTGATCAGCCAGCAACAGTGGCAGCAGGTGCATATGCACAATCTATGGAAGAATATGGCTGCAGAGGGGGCAGGAGCCTGGTGCAATGGAGTACCTCCAATAGTGGAAGCCTCAGGGGCATGTATCTTGCATTCTGTGAGAGTAAGACCTGTCAATGACACACTTGCAGGCAGGTAGAGCCTCAGACACTGGCTCTGTCTGTGTGGAGCATGGTGTGATAAATGGCTGGGCTGCTCATGGGAGGAGGTGGCTTAAGGAACCAGGCAGGTTATGGACAGCAAGAAGGGAGCCCTAGCCACTGGGTTAGTGGAGGTGGGAAAGGAGCTCACACCTAGTCACTAGGAAGTTGTGGTAGGAAAAGCAGAGAAAGCACCTTTCCAGTCATAATTCACTGGTGTGGACCCAGTTCCTGCCCAGGCTTAATCAAGTGAGGGCTTCCTGGAGTCTAACATCTCCCACTGTCACCCCACAGGCCTTCCTCTTCATATGGGCTCCCAATCCAAATGACTAGTGTTCACTGGTATTGAGATGTTTCATCCCCTTTCACTGGCTCACTCTTGCAGTCACCTATTTCCTGCACTTCCCTCTCTCAGATCCAGCACATATTTTGCTCACCTTGATTCACTCCAGATCTGTCTACACTGTGTCTCTGTCCCAGTGTGGGTTCTGTGAAGTTGATTTTTCCTCACCTGTGTGTGATGTCTTCTGTGTCTCAAAATGGCCATTCTTAATTGGGGCTCAGTTTCTGCTCTCTCCCCAGTCACTGTCCTTGCTCTGTCTTCCTTTCCAGTTGGTGTTCAATCTAATACTTTATCCTTTCATTTGATGCTTAGAGTCCACAGTTATCACCTATATCTGCCTCACTCAGTTTTTCTGAGTCTCTGTTGTAGAGGGATTGGGTGAAATGTGTCACTAGGATGCCATATTGTCTCCACCTCCTGATATTGACCTAACATAAGATAAAAACTCTATGAGTAGGATTTTATCCATTCCCTCAAAAGTTTACATTCACATCTTGTCATGTAAGAGACAGTTGAATGAACTGGGTGTGTTAGTTTAGAAAAGAGAAGACTAAAATTGAAGAGCTACCCCTAAAAAGACAACAAATTTAGGCAAACGCTACAATCTGTAAGAAACAATCAATAGGGTTGAGATAAGTGGCCTCATCTTGTTTATACACCCTGAGGCTTGATTGTATAAACAATCAGCTCATAATGTTCTTTCTTGCTCCTTCCCACTCCACCAATCATGAGGCAAAGGGATGAGGTAACCTGCTTTTCTTTTCATAAATCCTGCAATTTCCAAACCCAAATGTTCAAGTTAAAACAAGCTGACAGGACAAACGTTACTATGGCAAATCTCAGGACATGAATGATTCCTAGTCTTGAACAATCTAAGAAGAGTCTAACCAAGGAACTACCTGGATTCTGTCTTCAAATATTTGAATAGCTGTCATGTCAAAAGAGGAACAGACTAATTTTGTTTAAAGGTTCCAGAAACAAAATTGATACCAATGATTGGCTTTTTGTAAAAAAAATCATCTTCAGGTCAATATTAAAAAAAAAAAATCAAGGGCAATGCTTCTAGAATTTTAACTTATAAATTATCAGAGGATTCTGGTAAATGTAGATTCTAATTTAATAGGTTTGTCATTGTCTAACAAGATCCCAGGTTATGCTGATGTTGCTGGTTCTAGGATAACATCTTAAGTAGCACTACTCTACAGTTATCTGACAATGGGTCTTATTGGGATATACTAGGTTGGCAGTCACTGGATGTGTTTTATCAGAAGCTGAATAACTATTTGTTAGGAATGCAATAGAAAGGATTTCTATACATTAGAGTGGGCTAGATGTACCCTTTCAAATCTTAATGGGTTGATTCAATGATTTTTATAACAGAAATAATTTTACATGTGATTACTTATTCTAAATAGCAAAATACTTTCACATAAATAATGACAAAAGCAGAATAATTATGAAGTAATTTTGACATCAATAAATGTGGAGATGGTAGTAAGTGACTTACTCAAAATATACTCTTTTATACAATGAATGTATTGAGTTCCTGTTCTTAGCAAAGCTCTGGCACAGTGCTGGACACTCAACAATTAACCAAACAAAAACAATTCCTGCCTGTCAAAGGTCACAGCTTGCTAATAAGCACACTCATGTGATAAACTTATTTGCTATTAGCTCATTCAATATTACCTCATTCAAAGACTCTAGGATTAAAGGAAAACTGGTTATAATGACAGTGAGACCAAGGGGGAACTATTCCATCCTTTGAAGTGTCCAGAGGAATAGTAGATGCCAGAGCCGAACACTGTTGAATTTTTTAAGAAGCTTTGGCTCTGTTAGAATGGACAGCATGACCCTGGCACTTGGACAGGCCAACTTTTCACCCCTCTCCAAAGAAGTATTTCCAAAGATGAAATTATGCTAACTACTACAAACAAAACAGAAACTCCAAATACCCCACCTACTTATTTCCCTACCACCTGACCCCTACTTTGTAAAGAACAGAGGACCTCTAATAGATTTTCTAGCATCCTTTGAATTGCAAAACTAGGCAGACTCTGACATTAGGGAAAATAAAAATTCATCAAGACATTGCAGGCTAATTAGCATTTGTATGTTCAGTTTTGCTATAAACATAACCTAGAACTTTGTCTCTTTCTTCAACATTCTGGTTCATTACAGCACCTCGCTACTACCCTCTCTTCAGTCCTCTCAACAATTCCCTGGATGATCCCCATCATATTTTATCTGCGGAAGTAGATTGCCCCCATCTTCCTTCCAAGGAGTGGCTGGTGGGTTTGAACCGCCAGCCTTCTGGTTAGCAGTCAAGTGCCTTAGGCACTACGCTACCAGAGCTCCCGGTAAGGAGGATAATGGGTATTTACTAAGTCTGAATGACTTGGGAATCAGGTAAGGCATAGTACAAGAGAGTTATGTCAAGGAATGTATTACTAGTAGTGTCCAAATTTGTGTGCCTATTTTAAAACAGAAATCACAAATGCATTTGCCACGTGCAATTTTACAAGTGTAAAATATTTTATGATTGTGAAAAGTTCTCATCAAACTTCAAACAAAAGGAAGTAGTAATTTATTTGTTGCCATCTTAGTTGGAATAATAATGTGCCAGCACAGAAACTTCCTTTCAATTATGTATTCCTGGCTTGCTGCCTTCTTAAAACAAATAAAGCAGCACTCTCTTATGTTCCGGAACAAAAACAACAGTACCGCTAACAGTTAAGCCAAAAACCAAAACTTCCAAAGCAGATGCAATCAACCCCTTAGCCCAACTATTGTCTGTTGACTTTCATCTCTCCCTTGCTTACATAAATGGAAATGTTTTCAAGATGTGTACTATTTCATTGATAGCAGAACTTAGGTCTAATAGGGTTCTTGTGGACAACACATTACATTAGAACATAGAAGATATTAGGTTCAATTCAACTTTAGAGAGTGCAAATAATTGATTATACCAGGTAGTTTGCCCCTATCCTCAAAAAGTTTTTGGTCTAATAAGAAACCAAAAACCAGTCCCACTGCCATCGAGTTGATTTTGACTCATAGCAACCCTTTAGGACAGTGTAGAACTGCCCCACAGGGTTTTCAAGGCTGTGAATCTTTACAGAAGCAGATTGCCCCGCCTTTCTAGTGGCTGGTGAGTTTGAACCACCCACCTTTTGGTTAGCAGCCCAGTGCTTTAACCACAGTACCACCAGAACTCCTTTCAGTATAATAGACAAGGTAAAACAAGCAAATAAATGACTGAAAATCTAAAGAAAGATAATTGATGACTATTCCCTTTGGGAAAACAGAGCAAGAAAGACTGATGTTAGTTTAGACCCAAGCAAGATCAGATGGTAAGGAGACTGGATCAGAGCATGATCTTACCTAAGAATATCCACGTTGGAGAGGAAAAAAAACCCAGAGAAGTTCAAAATCCACTATGAAAATTCCATCTACTTGCTAAAAGAGCAAGTAGAAATACCAAAGAAACATAATTGGTGTGGAGGTTCAGGGAAAAGAGGACAGAAATGAACAGAAAATTGGCAGAGTACAAGGACATATAAGAAATAAGAGTAACAACCCTGGAGCAATTGTCAAGAACTGCTTTGGGTACCTCTAGTTCCCTTTTTAGGTTACTAGATAAATAATTCAGCATGTGCAGGGACAAAGGCAGGACAGCTAGATGGTAAGAGATAGTTCTGGAGAGTAAATTCGAAGGCAATGACAAAAAGGAAAGGGGGGGGGGATCAGGAAAAGCCTCATATAGAAAATGGCAAAATGAACTATAAATGATGGATGAATTTTCACATATAGGATGGAGAAATGTGCATTTCCATATGATAAGAACATTAAAAAAAAGATGACTGGAGCTGGGAAGGGCCAGAGATCATGGGAAAACACCTGGCAGATGCATTTAGCTAAAATACATGAAAAGATAGTAACTTAAGATACTATTCCTAAAAAAAATAAACATTAGGGCCATAGTATTAGTTCCTTGGAGTCCCTGGCTAGTGCAAATGGTTAACACACTTGGCTGCTAGCCAGAAGGTTGGAGCTTCAAGTCTACCCAGAACACCTCAGAAGAAAAGTTTGGCCATGTATTTCCAAAAAACTCAGCCATTAAAAATCCTATAAAGTACAGTTCTACTCTGATACACATGAGGTTGCCATAAGCTGGAATCAACCCCATGGAAACGGTTTTTTATTACAGTCCTGCAAGCTAGGATGAGGCATTAAAGAAGATTAATCTGGCGATAGTGTTCCTAATGTGTTAGTGCAAAGAGACTGAGTACATTTTTTTAAAAAATCTATTTAAAGATTTTTGTGATTCAAATGAGAAGACTATAATATGAGGTTTCACTTTGATTATTGCTGCTATCTCCAGATGCTAATACCTGGTACATGTTGTTGTTGCTGTTGTTGTTATGTGCCATTGAGTCAGACCCAACTCATAGCGACCCCTCCTTGGGTTTCCAAGGCAGTATCACTACGGAAGTAGATTGCCCCATCGTCCTTCCAAGGAGTGGCTGGTGGGTTTGAACCGCCAGCCTTCTGGTTAGCAGTCAAGTCTTAGGCACTACGCTACCAGAGCTCCCACCTGGTACATAGTAAGTGAAAAATATAAGCTTGTTGAATTAATAAATTAATGCATAATAAGGAGAGAATGAATAAAATAACAGGGCCTGAGCTAAGATACTAACAAAAGAATGAAAAATGGGGCAGGGTGGGGTGGGTGGGGGTAAGTGAAAAAATATTGTTGAGATAAAAATCAATATGACTTAATATCTCACTATAAGTGGGTAAAGAACATGTAATTTTGAACTTTGGAGCCTGGGTGCTTTGGTGGTAGAATGGGAAAAGATAGTGAATTTTCTATCCCCACCTATGCTTAGAAATGATTTTTCATGTTAATGTTTCTCATTGGAGATATAATGTATAGTAAAGGTTGGTAGATATTCACAGTACAGGAAAGAGCATAGGAAGTATATAAGAATTGGCATGAAATTCAATTTACAAATTATCCAGCTATACTTTTTGGAATGCCAGAAATCAGATTTCTTAGCTACCCTAAAAGGATTCTAAGCAGCCTGGATAGTTCAATGAATGGGTAGCTTAGGTCCCACTCAGTTTTTCTCAGGAGAAAATACAAAAGGAAAGCTCATTAGATATGTTGCCCTATAGCGTATCTCACAATTTCAAAAGCAATCCTTTTAATTTTAAGTACTCCTAGGAGATACTGCTAAAAACGAAACTCAATGTTCCCAACTCACAGTGTTTCCATCTCTGCCCAGCTGGATGGTAAAATAATCGAGATCATCTTTATACTCTCTATTATAATATCTGGCTATTTTCTAAAGAGGATGTTTGCTTCTTACACCAGAGATATCCTGAGTTTCCCCTAGACAGTCAATTATAAAAGAAAAGCACTCTCTCCCCACAGAGAGTGAATTAGATTGACAAATCTGACCACATCATGTTTTTTTTTTTTTAATTTATTGTGGTAAAATACATATAACAAAACATTTCAACCATGCTTATGTGTACTCTTCAGTGACATTAATTACATTCACCATGTTAGTCAATAATCACCACTATTTGTTTCCAAATTTATTCATTACCTTTAACAAAATCCCTTTACCCCTTAAGCAATAACTCCTCCTTTCCCTCTCTCATCCACCCCTTGTGACCCCTAATAAAGTTGGTCCCTAGGCATTTGCTTATTCTGGATATTTCACATAAGTGAGACTGTATAGTATTTGTCCTTTTGTGTCTGACTTATTTCACTCAGCATAATGTTCATTCCAGCATTATTCACAATAGACAAAAGGTGAAAGCAGCCCAAGTGCTCATCAATGGATGAATGGATAAAGAAAATGTGGTATACACAAATAATGGAATATTATTCAGCAATAAAGAGAAATGAAGCTCTGATACATACTACAACATGTAGGAAAACATTACACTGGGTAAAGTAAGTCACAGTTTGCAAAATCTTGAATGAAAACACAGGTAAAGGATGATACTTGATTATCTTAATTGTTACTTAGCAGCAGTTAGTTACTTAGTGAGATATTCACTAACTAATGTCATTTTTGGATCAGAGTGAAATAATTCTCCTGAAGTTTACCAATATAAACACAAATAGGCCCGGACCTGTTAGCTGGAAATGGGAACTCTTCCTAGAGTTCTTTGATTCCCTTGATATGTTCTGTGTATAGAGGAAAGTGATTGCTTGGACCATTTAGAGATTTCGTGTATATCATAAACATCAACCACTTCACATCTGAACTAATAGCAGCAAATTTTTAAGGCCAGGCTGATTTCCCTGGCAGCCAACAAGGACTTCATTGAGGTTCAGAAAGGAATGGAAGTGGTTTGCACAGCACTTATAAAATTATGCATTGTTCAGTCACCAATTTTTGTCCTGGTGTTGTAATTCTTGTGGTAATTCATTTGGTCCATCCAATGCCCTGCTATCCAAAACAGTGTCATGACATTAAAAATCTACAGGCATTCAAATTCCTCAATCTCCTTGGGATTTTGGTCCAATGTTCCACCAGCATGATAAACTATAATTTTGCAATCATCTACAAAATCACAGTTCTTCCTAATTCTTCATGCAAATCTGAGGACACTCAGGAAGGAGGTTGGCAGATTCTTCCATAAGTTGGTCACAAGGGTGGAGACCACAACACAAACACATCAGCTTTCAAAGATGCAGAAGCTAGCTGATGAGAACTTTTCATAGGTCTAAGACTAAAACTACACAGGTCAAGAAATTTCCACAAAATGTCTAGGAATGGATGAAAAGATATTGTAGACTTATCTGTGGTCTCAAAACACGGTATTTGTCTTGAAAAGCTGCCATTTCTCATGTATTTCCTTTAAACACTATTCTCACCACAACCTAATTGCAGCTACTAAAATCGAAAGGAGATAGTTCATAAAACTCACAGTGCATTGGGGAAAACAGACTCTCTACCAAGAAAACAGACATTTAAGAAGCATAGTGAAATTTGCTCTCCCCAGAAAAAGAAGCTGAGATTGTCCCCAAATAAAAATTTCTCTTATCTCCAGGACAAATGTCTAAATAAGCTGTGTTCCCAATGATAAATGACTTTAAGATTTTTCAACTAGCATCAGAATTACCAGAAAATGTACTATACTCTTATGAAACTCTCCCCTCAATCCTCTACTTTGTAACTTGTCTTCTACTTTTCTTTTTTGGCAGTCATCGAAAGTAGGATTTCCAAACAGTAAAAATAGTAATATCATCTATTGAACACTTACTGGGTGTCAGGAACCATGCTAAGTATTATATAGACATTAAGTCTTTTAAATATCACAGCAACCTGTATAAGTAGGTAGCTTTAACCCCATTTTATAAATAAAGAAATTGAGGCTTAAAGAGACTAAGAGAATTGCACAAGGTTGTGTAGCTGGAAGGTAACAGAATCAGGATTCAAATATCTCATTTTAGCAATACAGTGTTTCTACAGCTAAAAAGAATGGAGGTTGGACGAAGTAAACACTTGCCTAATTGCTTTGGCATTTGGGCTATTAAAAAAAATAATAAAAATGTCTTCTTCCTCATGTCCCCTCTCAGCCTTGCAACTGAACCCACAAGTGATAGGAGGCAGGATGACTCACACAAATTGGAATTACAGAAAAGCAACTAGAAAATGGGTATTTTAATATCATTGATTTGGGTGAAATAAAGAGTGGGATGGGGGAGATGAATTAAAAGCCAATGAATAGACAAATTTAACCTTCAGCTTTATTCAAGGTATGTAACCAAGGTGGACTGTAAATGTCATACATATACTTTAAATGTGTTCTATGCATCCTCATTGTTAGATTCTAGTAGAAATCTTATTCAGGTTTTACTATAGCTACGTATATATATTTAGATATAAATGTGTATTTTCAATAGAGTCTACTATGCCAGGAAAGATAAATTGAAAAGTAATGGTATCACATTCATAGCCAAAAAAGAACATTTCCAAATCTACTCTGAAATACAATGCTGCCAGTGAAAGAATAATATCCATACCCCTACAAAAAACTGAAAAAAACAAACTCATTGCCATGGAGTAGATTTCAACTCATAGGGACCCCTCCTTGGGTTTCTGAAGCTGTATCTCTACAGAAGTAGATTGCCCAACCTTCTTTCTGAGGAGTGGCTGGTGGGTTTGAACTGCCAGCCTTCTGGTTAGCAATCAAATGCCTTAGACACTATGCCACCAGAGCTCCCTATGCTTACAAGGAAGACCAATTAATAAAACTATCATCCAAATTTATGCATCAACCACTCATACCAAGAATGAAAAATTGAAGATTACCATCTTCTGCAGTCAGAAATTGATCAAACATACAATCAAGATGTAATAATAATTAATAGTGATTGGATGATTTTGCATGATTTTGCAAAACCAATGACTTATTAATTGGGAAATACCTGTTTTTTTCAACAACACAAATGCCAACTACACACGTGGACCTTACCAGACAGAATACACAAGAGTGAAATTAACTACATTTGTGAAAAGAGATGATGGAGAAGTTCAATATCATCAATCAAAACAAGGCCAAGGGCCCAACTGTAGAATAGAACATCATTTCTTCATGTGAAAGTTCAAACTGAAGGTGAGAAAATTAAAACAAGTCCCCAAGAGCCAAAGTATGACCTTGGGTATATCTCATCTGAATTTAGAGATCATCTCAGGAACAGATTTGATACATTGAGCACTAATGACCAGACCAGATGAGTTGTGGAATGACAACGAGGACATCATATATGAAGAAAGCAAAATGTCATTGAAAAGATAGGAAAGAAAAAAAAAAAGCCAAAATGGAAGTCAGAAGAGGCTCTGAAATTTGCTTTTAAACATAGAGAAGCTAAAGCAAACAGAAGAAATGATGAAATGAAAGAGCTAAACAGAAGATTTCAAAGAATGGCTCAAGAAGACAAAGTAAACTATTATAATGAAATGTGCAAAGACCTGAAGTTAGAAAACCAAAAGGGAGAGAACATGCTCAGCATTTCTCAAGCTGAAATAACTGAAGAAAAAATTCAAGCCTCGAGTTGCAATTTTGAAAGATTCTATGGGCAAAATATTGAACGACTCAGGAAGCATCCATAGAAGATGGAAGGAATATACAGGATCACTATACCTAAAAGAATAGGTCACCATTCAACCATTTCATGAGGTAGTATATGATTAAAAACCAACAGTATTGAAGGAAGAACTCTGCATTGAAGGCATTGATGAAGAAAAAGATTTCAGAAATTGACAAAATACCATTTGAGATGTTTCAACAAATGGATGCAACACTGGAAGTGCTCACTCAACTATGCTAAGAAACTTGGAAGACAGCAACCTGACCAGCCAGCTGAAAGAGACATTTTCGTGCCCAATACAAAGAAAGGTGATTCAAGAGAAAGCAGAAACTACTGAATGAAGGAGCTCTGGTGGTGTGGTGCCTAAGGTATTTGACTGCTAACCAGAAGGCTGGCGGTTCAAACCCACCACCCATACCTTAGAAGGAAGATTGGGCGATCAACTTCTGTAGTGACACCACCTCAGAAACCCAAGGAGCGGTTGCTATGAGTTGACTCAACGGCAGTGAGTTGTTTTTGTTTTTTTTTTTCTTGGTATCATTGATACCACACACAAGTAAAATTTTGCTGAAAATAATTCAAAAATGGTTGTAGCAGTACAACAATAGAGAACTGCCAGAAATTCAAGCTAGATTCAGAAGAGAATATGGAATGAGGGGTATCATTGCTGATGTCAGATAGATCTTGGCTGAAAGCAGAGAATAACAGAGAGATGTTTACTTGTGTTTTTCTGACTATGAAAAGGCATTTGACTGTGGATCAAATTATGAGCAACACTGCAAACAATGGGAATTCCAGAACACTTAATTGTACTCATGTGGAACTTGTACATAAACCAAGAGGTAGTCATTCAAACAGAACAATGGGATACTGCATGGTTTCAAATCAGAAAAGATGTGTGTCATGGCTGTATTCTTTCACCATACTTATTCAAACTGTACGTTGAGCAAATAATCTAAGAAGCTCCACTAGATGAAGAAGAATGTGGCATCAGGCACATGACACAACCTTGCTTGCTGAAAGTGAAGAAGACTTGAAGCACTTACTTTGATGAAGATCAAAGACTACAGCCTTCAGTATGGATGACACTACAACATAAAGAAAATAAAAATCCTCACAACTGGACTAGTAAACAACATCATGAGAAACAGAGAAAAGATTGAAGTTGTCAGGGATTTCATTTTACTTGGATCCACAATCAATGCCTATGGAAGCAGCAGTCAAGAAATCAAATGACATATTGCCTTGGGAAAATCTGCCACAAAAAACCTCTTAAAGTGTTAAAAAGCAAAAATGTCACTTTCAGGACCTGGTGTAGTGCCTAAGGCACTTGACTGCTAACCAGAAGGCTGGTGGTTCAAATCCACTAGCCACTCCTTGGAAGAAAAACTGGCAGATCTACTTCCATAGAGATACTGCCTCAGAAACCCAAGGAGGGGGTGCTATGAGTTGGATTCAACTCCATGGCAGTGAGTTCATCAGCATACAAAAGCATACAAAAGCTAGACAATGAATAAGGAAGACTGAAGAATTGATATGTTTTCTTTCTGGTGTTGGTGAAAAACACTGAATATACCATGGACTGCCAGAAGAATAAACAAACCTGTTTCAGAAGCACAGCCAGAGTGCTCCATAGAAGCGAGGACGGTGAGATTTTGACTCACATACTTTGGAGGTATTACTAGGAAGGATTATTCCCCAGAGGAAGACATCATGCTTGGTAAAGTAGAGGGTCTGTGAAAAAGAGGAACTCTCAGCAAGATGGACTGACAGTTGCTGTAACAATGGGCTCAAACATAGCAATGATTGTGAGGATGGTACAAGACTGGGCAGTGTTTCCTTCTCTTGTACATAAAGTCTCTATGAGCTGGTATCAGTTCAATGGCACCTTACAACAACAATATAAAATCTGTGTGCAATATACACGTACAAAACTGCACAATAAGACTCTAGATAGCCAAGATTTAATTTACTACACCTTCAACAACACAGAAAATAAGAAGGAAAAAGAAAATAGGCAAATATTCCCTCTGTACCAAAAACTGATATGGTAAACATCATGTACTTTGAGCACAGCATCATTCTTGGTGGCCATACTCAGAGCTTAAGAACTTTTATTTTGCTCATTTTTGCTTACAAGCTCAGTATTAGGTAACCTGCTTGTTTTTCATTCTACTGCTGAAAATAAGTAAATAAAAAGAAAGACTATCAAGGTTAGGAGCTCTGGTGGCATAGTGCCTGTGGTGGTTAAGTTTGTGTGTCAACTTGGCTGGGTCTGGTTGAATGGCTGGGCACCTAGATGTAGTATTCCCCATGATGAGACTGGTAATCAACTCCACGGTGGAGTCTACTGTGAGCAGCTGAGTATCTGTCTTAGGGATGTAGTCTTCTTCCTGTATATAAGCAGAAGCCTTGGGGAATGGTCTCTAGCTTATGGCACACTTGGACCTTGCATGTAGCCATATTGTTGTTCAGCAGCCTGCCATGCCCTGCCAACCTTGGAACTTAAAAAGGACTTGAATTAATGGCCTGCCATGTGGTTTGGTAACATCAGGACTGTGCCATTTTATTTGTCAACCTTGGGCTTCTTAGCCTTAGCAGCCAGTAGCTGCCGAGTGAAGAGATTTTTCTAGCTTCAATGGGCCAGGAACAAAAGGCAGAGCTGAATCCCAAGGTCAAGGGGCTTTCAGCCAGCCGCTAGAGCCTGGCACATTGAATTTGGATTTCTAGGAGCTCTGGTAGCATAGTGCCTAAGGCACTTGACTGCTAACCAGAAGGCTGGCGGTTCAAACCCGCCAGCCACTCCTCGGAAGGAAGGTTGGGCAATCCTACTTCCGTAGTGATACTGCCTCGGAAACCCAAGGAGGGGTCGCTATGAGTCGGGGCCGACTCGACGGCAAATAACAACAACAACAGCCTCCCAAACTGTAAGAAAATAAACTCCTGTTTGTTCAAGTCAGCCCATTTGTGGTATATATATATATATTCCTGTCAGAGCAGAACTAGGTAACCAAAACAGTGCCTAAGGTATATGACTGCTAACCAGAAGGTGGCGGTTCAAACCCAACAGCCACTCCTTGGAAGGGAGACTGGGCAATCTACTTCCATAGAGATATCGCCTCGACTCAAAGGCAGTAAGTTTGGGTTTTTTGGTTTATTGAAGTTAGGGTCTTGGTCAGCAGCAAAAAAAAAAAAAAAAAAAAATTTTGAGCTCTGGTAGCACAGTGGTTAAAGTACTGGGCTGCTAACTGAAAGTCAGTGGTTCAAATCCAACAATTTCTCTGCAGGAGAAATACGTGTCAGTCTGCTTTCGTAAAGACTGTTGTTGCTGTTGTTAGGTGCTATTGAGTTGATTTTGACTCATAGCGAACTTATGTACAACAGAATAAAACACTGTCCAGTTCACTATCCTAACGATCATTGTCATGCTTGAGCCCATCATCGCAGGCTCTCTGGCAATCCATCTCACTGAGGGTCTTCCCCTTTTCTGCTGGCCCTCCACTTTACCTAGTATGATATCCTTCTTCAGGGGCTGAAGACAACAGCTTTCTTCTGACAACAGCTTTGGAAACCCTGTGAGGCAGTTCTACTCTGTTTTATAGGGTTGCTGTAAGCTGGAATTAACTCAACAGTAATGAGTTATTGGGGTAATGGTCTTTGTCACCAGCAAAAATTGACAACTAACAACAAATAGTAAAACTATCAAAAGTATATTCACAGATAGCTACTTAATATTCATTGTTAGATGAATGCCTGAATGAGCAAACTGTTTTTTAAAAGATCTGTTAGATACAATCAGTTTTATACTAGTTCATGTGAAAAAGACATGGGTGCTTTAATTGTCCATGTACAAAATATGAGTCAAGAATTAATGTTGTATTATATTTAATAATGTGTTTTATTCAGTAATAGTTTGGTTGTAAGGAACAGAACACTGTTAAGGACCTAAGCAGTCACTTGGTCAATCTCATTTTCTCTCTGTGCCTGTGTATCTCTCATCTTTGTTTCTCTTGGTGGAACTGCACTGTTACCCTTGGTTCTGCTTGCTATAACTTTGGCCTCTAAAAGGCTGTAACTAACCATGAGCTCTGGTAGCGTACTGCCTAAAGCACTTGACTGCTAACCAGAAGGCTGGTGGTTCAAACCTATCAGCCACTCCTCGGAAGGAAGGTTGGTCAATCTACTTCCGCAGTGATACTGCCTCGGAAACCCAAGGAGGGGTCGCTATGAGTCGGGGCTGACTCGACAGCACATAACAACAACAACAACAACCACATCTCCAGTTTTAGTCTTAATATTGGACCTTTCAGCTACTCTCCCAAAATTCCCAGAAGAATCTGATTGGACCAAACTAAGTCAGATATTTACCGTTAGTCCAATCAGTTGTAGCCAATTATGGCAGATCAAATGCCTCAACCACACCAGCCCAGAGTATCCTTCATCATTTATTGATCAAATCACTTATTTATCTGTTTTCATGTGCTTTCATAAAGACTGTTGTTCATAAAGATGCGTTGTACAGCTATTGTGTACCCTGACCACATACAGCTTAGATATGAGAGAAGTTAAAGGTCATATTTTAAACTTCATGAGTCAAAGAAATATTCTATGGGAAGCAGATGAGGCAATCTACTTCTGTAAAGATTTACAGCCTTAAAAACCCAATGGAGTCGCTATGTATAGGAATCGACTCGATGGTAGTGAATTTGGTTTTGGGTTTTGAGTCAAAGAAACAGAATACTTTGTTTTAGTCACTTTATGAAAGATGTCAACAAACTATGCCTTGTTCATAGATAAATAGCAGGTCCATGAGAGACCTAGAAGCCATACCTCATGAAGAATTGTAGAGTCTGAAGTTGCTGGTGTGGAAAAGAGAAAACTCATTCAGACATTCATCAGAAAAATTTATTGAGTGTCTACTAGGTTTTCTAGACTGCACTATGTGCTGTGGTTACAATGAAGCATAAAATGAGAACCATTCCTGCACTCATGAAGAAAACTTGATTGCTATCTCCAAATTCAAAAGGTTTGTCATGTATAAAATATATATGTACTATATATGTCCATATGTGCATGTGTGTGTGTGTGTGCGTGTGCTGAACTCAGATGAGAGAATGAAAGTCACAGAAAGGAAGACAGAAGGATATCTAAACATTAGTGAAGTTCAGAAATGAAATGAAAAACTCCATGAGATGGCACCTCCCTCCCAATATGGAAAGTGTGAATGACTATCAGGAGAATTGTGGAAGGTTTTCTGGCATGAAGGAAAAGGTTGAACTAAGGCATTTACAAAAGTCCCTTTTAATTCTCAGACTCTGAAAACGGAGCTTAACGGAATGGAGTTTAGAAGCATAATAAACATCTGACTCTCCAGTTTACCTCAGAGAGAAGGTTTCCCAATAGGCTTAATTATGTTATTCCCCATCCCTGTTCTTCTCTGATGCACTCTCTGTACACATGACATTGCACAGATTCACAGTGGCTCCACAAGAGTATTTTATAAGTAACGGCTGATGATATAAATCGACAATAAAAGCACTATAGGATCTATTGTTACTAATCTGTTTTCAGAACAATATTGAAAAATGACATGTCTAACCAGAAAGAGAAACAAGCTGACCTTTCTCAGAGAGAATGAGCATGCCTGAATGTGATGGCAATAAAAGATTTATGTAAGCAACCTTGAAGATCACCTGTTTTCCAACCTCCCATCCTACATAGAGTGCTCTCTATGGCAACAGAGGGAGGCAGTAAAGCCAAGAGCTTCAATGGCAGTTTTTGAAGACCACCAGACATGAGTTTGAGTGATGATCTGCCTATCTCTACTCTGCCTGTTTCCTCATTTGTAAGATGGACAATGTCATAACACCTTCATTACATAATGATTAAAAGAGATAATGCACATACCACATTTAGTCCAGCGCAGTGCCAGGCACACAGTGAGCACACAATTTACATAACAGTCAATAGGGAGTCAGTGTTTTGTATATGTCGAGCAATGTGCTGATTGCTTTATGTGCATTTTCTCATTACTCTTCCCTGTTTTGCAGATGAGGAAATTGATTAATAAAGAGCTAAGTAAATTGTTCAAAGCCAAACAGCAAGTGGCAGAGTTGGAATTTTGGATCCAAGACTACTGGGCCCCAGAGACTGAGTTTCTGTTGACTAACTATGGCTCTATTTCAACTGTTGCTCTCTGCCTGGCATCTTTAATAGCAAACCTTTGTCTGCATTTCAGTCACATGAAATAAACATATATTTTGTTTTCTTAAAGATGGACCTCTTCCCTGAGCAGATGATAGATTTTCTTATAAATGTATATTGCAATAAAATTTAGAATAGAAATCATAGCAATTTTCTTAAACCTTCCCTCTTGGTCCTTGGTCCTTTCCTTCAAAATAAGTACTGGATTTTCAGATTTTAGTAAACCACTGTGAAGGATACATCTGACAATCTAATGTTTGCTCTGAAATTGACCTCAACAAATCTGTTTGCTCTTGTTAGGTCTGAAGCCAATAACCATGAGTTATTACTGTACTCAAAGGCTTTTCAATTGCATGGAACACTCAAGATTCAGATCTCATGGGCCTATGCCTCATCCAAACCCTTTCTGCACTTTGGTATGCTTTATCACTGTTTATTTCCAGTTCATATTAATAAAGCTCAGTGTTGGAAGAATTGTTGTTGTTGCTTTCTATGTGTAACTCACAATGTAATAAGATACATACTTACCAGAATGCAGGATAATCTTGCATGTATGACAATGCTGGTTTGGATCATATGATCAGTTCACAAAAAAAAAAAAAAGAAGTGTGTGTGCATGCACGTATATTTAACAAAATGCCCACACTGATGTTAGTAACTACAAAAGTCTAGAATACTTTGTCAATATTGGAAAAGAGCTTATAAAGGATTTTATTTATTCCTTGATTTTACAAAGATTTTGTCAGCTCCTAATACTGACTGTTAACCAGAAGGCTGGTGGTTAAAACCCACCAGTCACTCCTTGGAAGGAAGGTTGGGCAATCTATTTCCATAGAGAGACTGCCTTGGAAACCCAAGGAGGGGTCACTGTGAATTTAATCGACTTGATGGCAGTGAGTTTGGTTTTTGGTTTTTAATACAGGCCAGGCACTATCTAGGCACTGTTGTTGTTGTTGTTGTTATGTGCTGTCGAGAGTCAGCCCCGACTCATAGCGACCCCTCCTTGGGTTTCTGAGGCAGTATTACTACGGAAGTAGATTGCCCCATCTTCCTTCCGAGGAGTGGCTGGTGGGTTTGAACCACCAGCTTCTGATTAGCAGTCAAGTGCCTTAGGCACTATGCTACCAAAGCTAGAGGTATAGAAATGAACAAGACAGAAGTTCCTACCCTTACAGAACTAATAGTCTAGTGAGGGGATACAAACATACACTAAACAAATATGTAATGTGCAAGATGGGGGTAAAGCTTATAAAGAAAAATAAAACAGGAAAGGACATAAAGAGTAACAGGTATGGGGATTGGTTACTTTATAGATAAAGTGAACAGAGAAATAATTTCTAAAGGCAAGTACTGGCATGAAGGAACAGAAGCATATAGATATCTAGAAGAAGAGCATTTTAGAAAGCAAACCCCAAAACCAACCCTTTGCTGTTGAGCCCATGCCAATTCATAGTTACCCTATAAGACAAACTGCTCTATAGGGTTTCTACAGCTGGAAGTCTTTATGGAAGCCAATTGGCACATTTTTCTCCCTTGCAGTAGCTGGTGGGTTCAAGCTGCTGACTTTTGGTTAGCAGCCAAGCACTTAATCCCTGTGCCACCAGGGCTCTTTCACCTTTAAAAGAAGGAATAGCAAATACAGAGGAATAGCTGAGGGATAACAAGGAAGCAAGGATGGCTAGAGTGAGGGGAAAGTAGCAGGAGATGAGATCCGAGAGGCACTGTGGGGCCAACACATATAGTTCCTTATAGAATATGTTGAGGACTTTGGATTCATGGTGACTATCTGACAGTCATCAGGTGATGCCATCCAGGGCTAGGATTTCTTGGAGAACACAATTTTTTAAAAAATTTAGTAGTAGGTTTTATTCCTTCACATTGAATTTAGATATAGTTTTTAACTTTTTATTTTCATTAGGAAATATTGCTAAATATAATACATAATAAAAAGAAAACCCAACATCCAGATTAAGAAACAGAATATTACCAACATCTTTGAAGCTATCTTTGTGACTTTGATTGATTCCATTGCTATCATCCCATAGAATAACCTAATATTATATATGTATTAACAACCTTTTGATTTTCTTTATTTACCCCATAAATACAGCATTAGTTTCCTAGGACTGCCATCATAGATTACCACAAGCTTGGTGGCTGAAAACAATCAAAATTTATTCTCTCACACTTCTAGAGGCTGTTGTTGTTGTTATTTGCCATTGAGTCAGACCCGACTCATAGTGACCCCTCCTTGAGTTTCTGAGGCAATATCACTACAGAAGTAGATTGTCCAACTTTCCTTCCGAGGAGTGGCTGGTGAGTTTGAACTGCCAGACTTCTGGTTAGCAGTCAAGTGCGTTAGGCACTACACTACCAGAGCTCCTCTTCTAGAGGCTAGAAGTCCAAAATCAAGGTGTTGACGGGCCATGCTTCCTCTGAGACTCTAGGGGAGAATCCTTCCTTGCTTGTTCCAGGTTCTAATGGCTCCAGGCATTCCTTGGCTGTGGCTGAATAACCCCAGTCTCTGCCCTTCATCTTCACATGGTCTTCTCCTCCTTATCTGTTTCTCCCCTGTGTGTCTTTTATAAGGACATTTGTCATTGGATTTAGGATTCACCTGGATAATCCAGGATGCTCTCATCTCATATTTTTCATTATATCTGCAAAGATCCTTTTTCCCAATAAAACCATTCCCAGATTTTGTAACATGAACATATATTTTAATGGAGTCCCTGAGTGGTATAAATAGTTAACATGTTTTACTGATAAATGGATGGTTGGAGGTTTGAGTTAACCCAAAAGTGCCTCTGAAGAAGACCTGGCAATCTGGTTCCAAAATATCAGCCCTTGAAAACACTATGGAGCACAGTTCTACTCTGATACACATGGGTCACCATGAATCAGAATCAACTGGTTTTGCTTTGTTTTTCAGATTAAATATATTTTTTACAGTTTTCATTGTAATTCACTTATTTATGGTTTCTCACAATAGAACTGTACCTTGTGAGTTAGGTTGGGCAGTCCCATACCTTGACCAAATAGGGAACTTGCAGGGTTAATAATTGGCAGAGCTTCCACTAGGACCTAGATCTCCTGAATACTAGCCCTGATGTTTCCCCACTAAACATTACTACCCCTCTTAATTCTTATAAGAAGTTCTTCATGCTCTTCTTCATATTTAGTTCCAAATTTCTAATTTTATATTTACTTTCTGATTTGGAAAGAAGTCCCACAATTAAGGAGTGACTTCAAAACAATCTCCAGTTGAGTATTATGAGTGTGGGTTGCATGTTTTGAACATTAATAATACCAAGAAGCCTTCCATTATTTAGTTGAACAAAAATAGTTATCAAATGTCCTCTACCAAAATGGCCCAAGTAACTTTAAAAGCTACTCTAAATTGATGGAGAGCTGTGGGAAATGACTAAATAGCACTGAAAGCAGTACTCTGCTGTTTAAAAGTTCAAAATGTAGGCAATGTGGGTGGTAGGAAGATGTGAACTAAAAGAACCAGAACACAGCCCTGAACAAGTCCCAGAGTTTGTAATGTGGACAAATTATTTGCTGAAGTGTTGAAACCAACAACTGGGCATGATTTTCTCCAAGAAAAAACAATTCTATTAAACCTGTTTGAGGGCAAGTAGTCTCATCAGCATATCATTGCCCTTGGGTGTTGCACCTGCTACTGGCCAAGTTGTACAGTATGCACTCCCAGTGCCATCTACAGAGCCAGCTCTCTCCACAGAGATCCTAGGAAGAATTCAAGTGATAACTCAAGGTCTTAGGCACTAAAAATACGTCTCTGACATAGGTGCTGCCCTACACTGCTTGTAGGAGTGAAAATAGTTCACCATTTCTGAAAGGCACTACTTTGTCAATTTCATTCATTAAATATTTTTTTGTGGAATAATTCAACAAAGATAGTGGGTGTGGGGCAGGGATAAGTTAGTCTGAGAAAGAAAAATAAATTAACTAAAAGGTGATTGAGAAGTAGATAGATAGCCGCCACTAAGTCAACTCTGACTCATGGCAACTGTCTTAGTTATCTATTGCTACTATAACAGAAATACCACAAGTGGATGGCTTGAATGAACAAATTTATTCTCTGATAGTTTAGGAGGCTAGACGTCCAAATTTAGGGTGTTAGTTATTGGGAACAGAAGGAAGATTTGGCAATCTACTTCTGTAGTGATATTGCCTCAGAAACCCAAGGAGGGGTTGCTATGAGTTGGATCTGACTCAACAGCAGTTGTTTTTAGTTACAGGGGAAGGCTTTCTGTTGGCTCACAGTTTAGGGGGAAGATCCTTGTCTCCTTTCAGCATCTGTGGGCCCAGTGTGCCTTGGAGCTCATCATGTGTCTTGGCATCAATCTTCCCCTCAGTCTAAGAGGTTCCCAGTGCAAGGACCTTGGCTCCAAAAGATGTGCTCTGCTCCCAACTCTTTCTTGGTGGCAATAGGTCCCTCTTTCTCTGCTAGTTTTCTCTCCTTTTATCTCTTGTAAGATAAAGACTGATGCAGGCCGTACCCCAGGGAAAATCTCTCTCTTTGGATCAAGGCTGTGACCTGATTAAGGGTAGTTACATCTCATTTTAATCCCCTTACAACTGATTGGCTGATCACAGGGGATGATCACATCATTACATAGCTGCCAATCACATCATTACATCACTGCCAAATCACTTGGCCTGGTCAAGTTGACACATGTTTTGGGACACAATTCAATCCATAACAGCAACCTTATATACAACAGAATGAAATGCTGTGCAATGCTGGGTGGTCCAGCGCTGTCCTCAAGATCACCAGCAAGTTCAAGTTCATCGCTGTGGCTATTGTGCCAGTTCTTCTCACTGAGGGTCTCTGCCCTCACTGGCCCTCGACTTCATCAAACACAATGTCTTCCTCAGCAATTAATCCCTCCTGATGACATGCCTAAGGAGCTCTGGTGGCATTGTGCCTAAGACATTTGACTGCTAACCAGAAGGTTGGTGGTTTCAAACCTGCCAGCCACTCCTTGGAAGGAAGACTGGGCAGTCTACTTAAGATTTACTGCCTCTGAAACCCAAAGGGGTTGCTATGAGTCTGAATCAATTCAATGGCAGTAAGTTTTGGGGATTTTTTTGTTGTTGTTTTTTGTTTTTGATGACATGCCTAAAGCAAGGGAGTCAGATAATGTACTGCTGTGATACATAAGGTCTGAATTGACTAACTGCTGGAAGTAGGTCACCAGGTCTTTCTTCTTAGTTTGGAAGCTCAGCTGAAAACTGCTGGTCTTGAAATACAGACAGCATATCTTCCAGAATCACAGCAACATGTAAGCCACTACAATATGGCACACTGGCCAATGGGTGCTGGAATGAATAAGTAGTAGGTGAGAAATTCTAGAGAAAACAAACAGTAATGGAGACAGGGAATGGACATGGGTTATAATTTTAAATACATTAGGGAAGTTCTCACTGATACAGTGATATTTATCTCAATATTATGTTTAAAAGCTTTTATCTACAAAAAGAGAAAGACTCAAAAGAAACACAGCAAAATGCTACTTGTGATTATTTTTAGACGATATGATTTGGGGCAATTTTTATTTACTGTGTTCTGTATGTACATGTATGTGTGTGTTTAATCTTTGAGAATGTGCCCAGGCTCCCCCCTTTTTTTTCCCCAAGAAACTACCCCAGGTATCTGTGATGCATAGCAAGATATAAAACCATTCCCTACCCAGCTTACATTTTAGATTTTATGGTAAAAAAAAAAAAAAACAACAACAATAAAAACTGGTAATTCTAGACATATTGATTTCAACATTTTTAATTATATTTTAAAATATTTTTGAAATTCCCATTAATTGAGTGCTAAAGTGTCATACATAAATACTTCATAGTACACTGTAAGAAATAAATGGTATAATGTATGGAAAACCAAAAATAAAACCAAACTCACTGCCATTAAGTCTATTCCAACTCACAGTGACTCTCAGTGGGTTTCCAAGGCAGTAAATCTTTACAGAAGTAGATTGCACAGTCTTCCTTCTATGGAGTGGCTGGTGGGTTTGAACGGCCATCTTTCTAGTTAGCAGTCAAATGTGTTACACACTATGCCACCAGAGCTCCTTAATCTATGGAAATCTATGCTTAATAAATGTTTAGCTACCATCGCCTTATTATTACTGTGAGAGGCTTAGTGGAGAGCACACTATTTTATCTGAACCATGAAAGATAAATGGGATGTAAATAATAGTACTGGAGAGATCAGAAGTTCATGAACAGAGATCTTGATGTTCTAATCAAGGGAAATGGCATGACCAAAGGCATGGGGTATGAGCTCAATGTGACCAAAGGCAACTCCTCCTTCCATGCAGTATATACTTACTGGGCAATTAGACCACAAGTTCTGTGAGTGCTGAGATGTGGCTACTTTATTCACTGCTTTATCCCAGACACAGTGTTTTTACAAAAAAAGATGCAAATATTTGTTCAATTTTCAAAATATTTTGGTAACAATTCAAAACAATTCAAAAAGTGTTCATTTTAGATATGTCCCCAGGCAAGTGTTTTAATAGGGAGCTAACTAGAGCTTTTCAGAGATAGTTAACCAAGATAGATTTGAGTTTTTTTAAAAAGATGTAATAATTTGTGAATTTGTATGCAATGTGTTGTTGTTGTTAGGTGCTGTTAAGTAGTCTCGGACTCATAGGACCCTACGCACGGCAGAACGAACACTGCCCAGTCCCGCACCAGCTCGACGATCCTTGCTATACTTGAGCCCATCGTAGCAGCCACCGTGTTAATCCATCTCGTTGAGGGCCTTCCCCTCTTTCATCGACCTTCCACCTTACCAAGCATGCCATCCTTCTCTAGGGCATGGTCCCTTCAGATAACATGACCAAAGTAGGTGAGACAAAGTCTGGCCATTCTCACTTCCAATGAGCATTCCGGCTGCACTTCCTCCAGGACCGATTTGTTAGTTCTTTTAACAGTCCATGGTACTTTCAGCATTCTTCACCAGTACCACAACTCAAAATCATCAATTCTTCTGTGGTCTTCCTTATTCATTGTCCAGCTCTCACATGCATATGAGGTGACTAAAAATATCACGGCTTGTGTCAGGTGCACCTTAGTCCTCAAGAAGACATTTTTGCACCTCAGCACTTGAAAGAGGTCCTTTGCAGTCGACTTGCCCAGTGCTGTACACTGTCTGATGCCCTGCCTGCTGCTTGAATTGGCTTCTACTGTAGAACCAAGCAATGTGAACTCTTTGACAACTTCAATCTTTTCTCCATTTATTGTGATGCTGCTTATAGGGCCAGTTGTGAGGATTTTTGTTTTCCTTATATTGAGATGTAATCCATACTGTAGACTGACTGTATGCATGCAACAGCCACTCATTTATGGACTCTCTAGGTGGTGCCATGGTTAAGTGCTCAACTATTAACTGAAAGATTGGCAGTTTGAACTCACACAGAGGTGCCCAAAACAAAGTTATGGTGACCTGCTTCTGAGAGATCAACCTTGAAAATCTTATGGAGAGCAGTTCTACTCTGCACACACGCAGTCACCAAGAGTTGGAATTGACTTGATGGCAACTGGTTTAACAACTAATTTATATAGCATGGTTAGGAAATTAGAAAATTCTTTATAATGGAAATATCTCTGTAAGTGCTAAAATTTTTAAATTTGTCAGAGAGTTGGATGGAAATCTTTTTAATTTTTAATATGAATACTTTTAGTTTTTAAACACTGCATGTAAAACAAAACTGAGCTTTTCCTTTAATGGGTCTGTCAGGACAGTGGAATCAATAAGGAGGATGTTAGGGGTAGCGGGGAGGGGACAGTGGACTGTCAGAGGGGTGACACCAAAATGACTGTCCATAAAATTTTTGTGCAGTGTTTCAGCAGAAATTTATTATTTTTCAGAAAATATCTTTGTGGTTATTTATAACAATTTTTTCATAATCCCAGCTTACACGTATCAATATATATCCAAGGTTAAATGTCTATGCTAACATACTTTTTGAACTATCTAACACACTCAGTCAGAGTTGTCATTATTATCCAATTAAAATGACCCTTCAAATCCTGTGGTTTCATCTGCATCTGCTACAAGTACACACTGCAGTTTACATTGCTGTCAATGTTGTTATAGTTGCTGATTTTGCCAAATTTTCTGGTGCTTTACTTGTGGTAAGTAGTATTTGTGAACTTATATCAACTTTTTTGAGAGTGAAGTAGTAAAGTAAAGGAAAAGAAGGAGAAAAATCAACAAAGGCTTCCATTCAGTTACTAATAATGTTATAACTAATAATTTTGTAATTCAGTGTAGAAAGGTTTTACAAGACACACTTGTTAGTATTCATATAATCTAAGAAATATTACATTTAAGCAATTTACAATGATCTTTAGCACATCATTCTATGATGAAAATAAATATTAATAATATTTATATATAAAAAAAATATATATATAATAGTAATAAATATTACTAAGGATTCTGTATGGTCTGGTATGGGAGGAAGTCCATGAGTGGGGATGACACCAGCAGTTACCGCACTGGGTGACATCAACCCTAGTGACACCCTTGGTCACAAACTGTGAGCAGCCAAAAAAACACCATTGGTTAACCTAAACAAGTAAATAAAGCATTTTATTGGAACATTTGAAGATAGTGCCCATAATTAAAGGAAAATTTTACAACCAATCTTGAAAACTCCAAGAACCATGAAGCTCCAAGTGTTGATGTGGAAAGGAAGAATGAAGGATATGTTCAGGATGGATCAGTCCCAACAACTCTTGTCCCTCTGTTCAACATGCAATCCTTACAAGAAAATGCCTGACATGGCTTGCACCATGTGCTCAATCTTGTCCAGGGGAGAGGAGAAGGCCTTAAGTGATGGTTCTCGTGAAATTGACTACAACCTGGGAAGAGTAGTTTTCAAGGAAAAATCAACAGACTGCTACCAAAAGAGAGCAGAATGAAAGCTGGACATGAAAAGACACTGAAATCCAACACAGGAATGAGTGATTATTTGGAACATCAGTTATAGCACTAGGCTATATTTCAGTGATGTTCTTGGGAGCTATTCAGCTGTTCAAGGCTATTGTTCCTCTTAATGGTCTCACACGTCTATACTTTCTGAGTTTCTAATTTTATAAATCCTTTGGCTCTCTCATTCTTTTAAGATGACTATCTGTTTCTTGCTAATTTCAATTTACCTATTGTCTTGATTTGTGAGTGCTACCGTAACAGAAATATCACAAGTGGGTGACTTTAACAAACAGAAATGCACTGTTTTACTGTATTGCACTGGGCAAATCTGCTGGGGGGAAAAAAAAAAACTCTTTATAATGCTGAAGAGCAAAGATGTATCTTTGAAGACTAAACTGCACCTAACCCAAGCCAGGGTATTTTCAATCACCTCACATGCATGTGAGAGCAGGACAGTGAACAAGGAAGACCAAAGAAGAGTGGATGCTTTTGAGTTGTGCTGTTGGAGAAGAATGCTGAAAGTACCATGGATTGCCAGAAGAATGAACAAATCTGTCCTGGAAGAAGTGCAGCCAGAATGTTCCTTGGAAGCAAGAACAGCCAAACTTCGTCTCACCTACTTTGGTCATGTCAGAAGGGACCATTACCTGGAAAAGGATGTCATGTTTGGTAAAGTGGAGGGTCAGTAAAAGAGGGGAAGGTCCTCAACAAGATGGGTTGACACAGTGGCTGCAATGATGGGCTCAGGTGTAGCAAGGATTGTGAGGCTGGTGCAGGACCAAACAGTATTTCGTTCTGTTGTACATGAGTTGGCTGCTATGAGTGGGTGCCAACTAGACGGCACCTAACAACAACACAGTTCTGGAAGCTAAAAGTCCAAATCAGGGTCTTGGTGCTGTCAGTTCCTTCTGTGAACCTCCCCCTAGTTTCTGGGGCCTGCTGCTGATCTTTGTGTTCCTGGGTGTCTGTCTTCTAAGTGTGTCACATGTCTAGTCTGTTCTTTTTGTAACTCACAAACGATTAAGTTTCAGACCCATTCTACCCAGGTATGGTCTAATTAACATAACAAAGAAAATCATATTTCCAAACAGAATCACATCTACAGGTCCGGGGTCCAGGACTCCAATACAGATTTGGGGGGGGACACAATTCAATCCATAACTCCTACACTTTGGAAGTACACCTTCCTCTATCGATTCATTCCTCTGCTTGGCTGTGGACCAGGAAACAAGAGCCACTCTTATGAGATTTGTGTGTATAATGAGGCTACACAAGAGTATTGGTCTTTGAGTAAAACACATATGATAAATACATGGATTTTAAGTCATCTACATTGGGGGCTCAGAGACTTCTCTTGCTAATGTTTAGTGTTTTAGCTAATTGGATAGAGGCTGGCTGAGGGATTTTTTGATATATCAACCTTTTTTAAAACATAAAGTTCTTTTTATAATTATTTTTTATTTCGTCTTTACCATATCACTGAAAGGAAGAAAGGAGCAAATATTTATTCATTTTACAAGTACAAAAATGGAACTGCAGAGAGCTTAAGTGTACTGATGGAAAAGCTAGTGCTAAACCCCAGGTGTCCAGGTTTCCATGATAGAAGTTAGTTAATAGCTTAAGCTATGTCAATATCAGGAGCTCTACAGAATCATAGGTCAGAGGCAGCGTAAAACTCCAAGGATCCCTAGGGGATATTACATGTGTATGATACAGGCAGAAAAGCACGAGAAAAGTTCTACATGCAGCTGTTGGACACACACAAATCCCTTTCCTGGTACTTTCTATGTGCCAGGGGCAGTGTTCATAAATGGGAACATAAATAAATTTCTCTGTTCAATCCCTTTTAAAAATGACTTGAGTGAAGATAATAAAAATATGCTTACCAATACACAGGTGACAAAAACTGGGAAGAATTATGATATAGTGAATGACAGTGTTTAAAAGTAAATGCCATTAATAAAAGCCTCAGGGAAGTCTTTGCAATGCTTGTGTAAAAAATGATGTGTGTCATTTTCTGGGGATCGATTTTATAGAGATGCTGTCACAGGTGATTCTGAGGGCATTGGAAAGTATGTCATATGAGATATGAATGAAGAAATTGAAAAGAAGTCTCAGAGGTACCGTCAAATACACAAATTTTGAACAGAAATTCTGCATAGTGTAAAGAAAGGGGCATAAGTGTTGGAATTAGACTGGATCCATCCCCTAGTAGCTGTGTGGATTTCTCCATCTCTTAAGTAGGCACGATTATCCCTTCTTGGCATTGTTGTTGGGAGACTTAGAAACAATGCATGTGAAACTTCTGACACAGCCCCTGGCACATAGAAAGTACTTCAAAGAGTACATTAATGTTCCTTATGGAAGTTAAAGGAAAATGGACTTTCCTTCAATACTAGGAAAAATCTTTTAAAACGATGTTTTGGCTTCTCAGAGCTGGCCAGAACTGAAGGTGGTTTCCTCTCCGCGGAGCTGCGGAGACCTGCGCCCGGAACGGCTTTCCCTCCTCGGCTTTCCCTCCTCGGGCCTCTGCCCTCCTGCCAGTGAATCCTCCAGCCTCATGTTGTTGTTGTTATGTGCCGTCAAGTCGGCCCCGACTCATAGCGACCCCTCCTTGGGTTTCCGAGGCAGTATCACTACGGAAGTAGGATTGCCCAACCTTCCTTCCGAGGAGTGGCTGATGGGTTTGAACCGCCAGCCTTCTGGTTAGCAATCAAGTGCTTTAGCCACTATGCTACCAGAGCTCCAGCCTCATAGGCTTCTCTAATATGATACCATAGGGTGAGGTACGAGCAGGCCCGGGGAGCGTAGTTACCGCTGAGAAGCTGCAGTAGCAATCAAGATGATAGAGGTACTGACAACTGACACTTAGAAACTACTACACCAGCTGAATGCACAAGGAACAGGAGTCTAGATGTCAACCAAAGGTCTTGGGCTTGAGACCAACTGAGTCTGTTCATGATAATGGCCTCAGAACGACGGCAAGGCTAAGGGACTTTGAAGTGAAAGATCTTGGTGTAACTCAGGTCTTCGGCTTTGACATGGAAAAATTTTCTCTAGCTGTGAATTTATTGGACAGGTTTCTGTCCAAAATGAAGGTACAGCCCAAGCACCCTGGGGCTGTTGGACTAAGCTGCTTTTATTTGGCTGTAAAATCAACAGAAGAAGAGAGGAATGTCCCACTGGCAAATGACTTAAACCAAATAAGCCAGTATAGGTTCACAGTTTCAGACTTGATGAGAATGGAAAAGATTTTATTGGAGAAGGTGTGTTGGAAAGTCAAAGCTACTACTGCCTTTCAGTTTCTGCAACTCTATTATTCACTCATTCAAGAGAACTTGCCATTTGAAAGGAGAAACAGCCTTAATTTTGAAAGGCTAGAAGCTCAACTTAAGGCATGCCACTGCAGAATCACATTTTCTAAAGCAAAGCCTTCTCTGTTTTGGCATTAGAGATCCAAGCACAGAAGTGTGTACAATGAACAGAAGGAGTAAAATGTCTTCAGAAACAGTCCAAGATAAATGGCAGAGAGTTGACTTTCTGGCAAGAGCTCATATCCAAGTGCTTAATTGAATATTCATCAAACAAGTGCTCCAAACCAAATGTCCAAAAGTTGAAATGGATTGTTTCTGGGCAAACAGCAAGGCAAGTGAAGCATAGTTACTACAGGATAACCCACCTTCCAACAATTCCTGAAACGGTTCCTTAATCGGATTCTTACAACAACAAAAACTCTTCTCTGAAGCCTTTCTTCTACAACCCTGAGCTATGGAGTCCATACTGGTATAATGGATTCAAGCTGCAAAACCTCAAAACATCGCTTCTAAATTAGTATTGGTGTTCTCAGACTAAGGAAAATTGCCTACTTAACATGATGCTATAGTGGAATTATATTTAGATTTGAGTTCATGTGAGAAGCATACAAATCAAAGTTAAGAACATACATGTGAAATTTTAATAAGCCAGGAAAGGTAAACTGTGAATCTTCATTTCTAACATTGATCTAAATTTCTATATTGGATCAGTGTATTTGGGTGGTATTGAAGTGGTAACCTACTAAATTTAAACTAAACCATCTTAAATTGTGAGGCTTACATCAAAATCAATATTTTACACATGCACTTTTAAGACATAACAGAGATTACCATTCTAGGCAGTTTCTTGGCACCCGTAATGCAAATAATACATAATCCAGTTAATGTGGACTTCATTGCTATCTGGCCATTACATTTACATTTGAGGGCATTTTATATAAAGCAAAAATATGTTAAGCTGGTAAGTTTGACATATTCATTAAGTTATCTTTGATATTATTTTTAGAAATCAGGAGATATCTGTATCCATGATAATAACAACTTTATACAGAATCTACTGCCTCAATCTGATCCTATTGAGAAAATTAGTTTCTCTTGTATTAGTAACTCAAAATAAATCATCACTGAAAACTTGCTTTAGCCCATTACAGCAAGTTTAGGTTAGATTTAACACTCCAGAAGTTTTTACTAAGGATTATTCCATAAAACTGCCATAGCCTCTAATTTAGAATTTTGTTTAAAAGGAAAAGAGTATACTTTTATTAAATGCCCCTACTGTGTCAAAATAAAGTCTTAAGAAAAGTAAGTTAGGACCTTAATAATTATAATAAGGTAATTATAATAAGGTAGGAAGCTCAGGTAGTTTTCCATGTAAGTCAGTGAATGTAAGATCTCTGTTAAAACATGAACTGTTTCTCAGTGCATTGTGTGGCCTGAGACCATCCCGAATGGTTACAGCTGATTCAAATTTACTTTGACATCATGTTATGGATAAATATGCACTGAAAAATAAGCCAAAGAACCACAATATACCTTATATTTAACTTTTGTAAACTGTTTTGTGGATAACTTTTCAGTTTTCCCAAATAGCTAATACATTTCAATATTTTGAATACATTAGTGTTAATTCTGAGTTGACAGAAGTAATCTAACTACCATTATGTTTTGGTATTAACAGATATACCTCTTAATAAAGTTACTGAAATGCAAAACAAACAAACAAACAAACAAACAAAAAAACGAATAATGTTTTGTTAGTTACCTTTGAGTTAGCCCTAGCTCTTGGCAACAGCACGTACAGCAGAGCAGAACACTTCCCAGGCCTGCTCCATCTTCCCTACTTTTGGTACGTTCCAGTCCATTGTTGCAACCACTATGAATTTTGAGTGCCTTCCAACCTAAGGAGCTTATCTTACAGCACTCTGTCAGACAACATTTTGTTGTGATCCCCAGAGTTTTCATTAACTCATTTTTGGAAGTTGATCATCAGGCCTTTTTCCCTCGTCTGTCTTAGTCTGGAAGCACCTGTGAAATCTGTCTGCTATGGGTGACCCTGCTGACATTTAAAACACCAGTAGCACAGCTTCCAGCATCAAAGCAACACACAAGCCATCACAGTATGACAAAATGATAGAAAGGTCGTAATCTTAAAAAAAAAAAAAAAAAAAGGTTGTCAGAAATAGAACTGGCTGCTTTGTGAGACAGAGAACTTACGTCACTGGGGACAGTCAGCCAGTTTATACAAGCACTTTGGGGGAATATTTCACTACATTGGAAAAGCACTGCATTACATGAGTTTTTGGACTAGATACTCTCTGAAGTCCCTTTTAAAGATGAGATTCTGTGTAAGAACAGAAGAGCTTCCTTCCATTTACAAAATGTGCTGACAGACCAAGAACAAGACCCATGCTTTGAGCTGCAGCAGGGATGAGAGTGCACAACGATACTCACACTATCTTGCCTACTCCCTGTTACATTCAAGAACACACCCTTTTCAGAGGCTTGTTGAAATAAATGACAATTTTTAATAATCCACGGTTGGAGGGCACTCTTCATGTAGTTAAACATCTATGAAGGATAAGTAATTTTGACACCAATCATGGTCTAAATAAAAATAAATGTGTATATATATATATATATATATATATGTTGTTGTTGTTGTTATGTGCCGTCGAGTCAAACCCAACTCATAGCGACCCCTCCTTGGGTTTCCAAGGCAGTATCACTACGGAAGTAGG
>NW_006921603.1:17659818-17670644 GCF_000298275.1 Orycteropus afer afer | reverse complement strand
ACTATATTACTAATGTTTGCGAATTCATTTGTAATGATGTCAAAGAGTCATTATAAACTGACCTCAAACACTGGGGAAGTGTTCAGGGCATTTTGCTTACAAGCCAGAGCGATGAAATCTGACTTTTTGAAGTTTTCTGGAAAAATTCCTGCAGTTCAAAGTGATGACATTTTCTAAAATCTCAGATGTTACATTTCTGTTTCAGACCTTGGAAAATTCCCAAAATCTGAAGCTTATTAAATTCAAAGTATACTCTGTCCCACATGCTCTTGCTGCCTGGAACTCTCATCTCTCGTCCCTTGTCCACAGAGCCATTCCTTACTCATCCTTCAGGTCTCTGCTTAAGATGTCACTGCCTTCTATAGCCTTCCCTGACCACTCTCTAATCTGTTAAGTATCTCTGTCCCATGCTTTATGACCCTCTACCATTTTTCTTTATCATTGTCTTATAATTGGGAATTATGTATTTCTGTGCAATTATTATTTGCTTCTCTCTCCAACTAAAGGAGAAGATACCAGTTCTATCTTGTTTTTCCTTTTATCTTAATACTTAAGATAGTGTTTAACATTTAGAAAGTGCTCGATATTTTTTATAATAGAGGGTATTTCATGACATTAAATCTAAGAAAAATAACTCAATATTAAATTCCTAATATGGTGAGGACACTCTAAGTGAAAAGCTCAAGTTAGGTCCTTACTGCTGCTTCCCCACCCCACCCTCAATTTTGGTCTACATTTCTTACTTTAAAAAAAAAAATGACACTATAGAATTTTGTTTGTGAGTACATCCTTCTTGAAAACATCATTATCTGTTTGTTTATCAAAGACTTGGGCAAAGGTCTTTGACCTTCCTCAAAGGTCTTTGTAAAAACAGATCAACCAGGCCATTTTTTTGAGTGGCCACGTGGGCAAAAGCATTCACGCACAAAGGTCGTGAGTAATGCAAACATTATAAAGGCCAGCACCTGCCATGGTTTCATTACTGCATTCTCTAAAATTTTCCTGGAACTATAATGTTGTCAAAATAATGCTTTGGGAAAAGGTAAAAGTTAAACCCAAAACACGCAAATTCAACCAATAGCAGAGGTTCTCAATCAATTTTGATTTGTTTTTTAATTTTTCCATCCCTTAACCCCACAACTCCACTCTTACCATAGATCCATGAGGTCAAAGACAGAGTCCACAGTGATCTTCATCTTACCTCTACTGCCTGCCACACAGGAGGTGATCAGTAAGCAACCACAAAGTACACAAACAGACTCTAACTTAAGTCTGGATCTCCTTGCTTGGTGGCAAGTTAAAGGTGATCAAACCAAGAATAAATAAACATGTTTACATTAGAAGGAGAGGTAGGATTATGAAATAAGTAACTCTTTAATCCAGCATTATTTGATTACCAAACTCACGAGTATTGTCCTTCTTTACTGTCACTTACAAGAACACTTTCGGAGCTCCTCTGTGGGGTTTGCCTTCAAACCTGTTTTTGAACCATGTTAGAAAAACTTTCATTAATTTTTACTCATGTTTTCTTTACTACCTCAAAATCATCATCAGATGTCTCAGTCATCCACTTTGTTCACCATAACCCAAGAAATCAAACTCATTGCCACTGAGTCTACTCCAATTTCTGGTGTTCAAATAACTTTGGTAAGTATTCAAAATGATCTAATATTACAGAATATTTTGGACATTTGTAAAATAATAGTAGGACACTCTGCCTCAAACTGATTACTTGGATAGAGAAAATACTCAGTTGGATATTAAAAATGATTATTATTTAAGTTTTCACATAAAATTTAATTTCTATCACATAAAATAGCTTTCATTATAAATATTAATGGCAACATCATAAACAACATTGCATTAGCAGTGGTTGTTATGGATTGAATTGTGACCCCCCCAAAAAAAAATATGTTGTAACCCTAACCCTATTCCTATGGATACAATGCTACCTGGAAATAGAGTTTTGTTATGTTGCTGTGAGGTACCACTGAGTCAGTTCCAACTCATGGCAATATTATGTTATACAGAACATATATAACATTCTGTTACACAGAATGAAATGTTGACTGATCCTGCATCATTTTCACAATTGTTGCTATGTCCAAGTCCATTGTTGCAATCACTGTTAATCCATCTCTTTGAGGGTCTTCCTCTTTTTTGCTGACTCTCTACTTTACCAAGCATGCTGTCTTTCTGCAGGGATTGGACTCTCCTGATAATATGTCAAAAAGTAAACTAGACGAAGTCTCACCATTCTCACTTCTAAGGCACTTCAGCTGTATTTCTTCCAAGACAGGCAGGCTTGTTTGTTCTTCTGGCAGTCCATAGTACATAGGGTATTCTTCACCAACATCATAATTCAAATGTATCAATTCTTCTGCTGTCTTCCTTACTCATTGTCCAGCTTTCATACACACATGAGTCAACTGAAAATACCATAGCTTGGGTCAGATGCACCTTAGTCTTCAAAGTCACATCTTTGCTTTTTAACACTTTAAAGAGGTCTTTTGCAGATTTTGCCACTGCAATATGTCATTTGATTTCTTGGCTGCTGCTTCAACAGGTGTTGATTTTGAATTCAAGTAAAAGAAAATCCTTTACAATTTCAGTCTTTTCTCTACTTATCATGATTTTGTTAATTGGTCCAGTTGTGAGGATTTTTGTTTTGTTTTGTTTGTGTTGATTCAGTATGTTAATTCATACTGAAGGCTGCAGTCAGAGCTTCAATAAATGGTTCAAGTCTTCTTCACTCTCAACAAGCAGGTTTTGTCATTTGCATATTACAGGTTGTTAATGAGTCTTTCTCCCATCCTGATGCTGCAATCTTCTTCATATAGTGCAGCTTCTCAAATTATTTGCTCAGCACACAAATTGAATAGTATAGTGAAAAGATACAACCCTGATGCAAACCCTTCCTTATTTTAAACCATCAATATCCCCTTTGTTCTGTTTGAACAACTGCCTTTTTGTCTATGTACAGGTTCTGCATGAGCACAATTAAATGTTCCGTAATTCCCATTCTTCACAATGTTATTCATAATTTGTTATGATCCACACAGTCGCATGCTTTTGTATAATCAATAAAAGTAAACATCTTTCTGGTATTCTCTGCTTTCAGCCAAGATCCATCTGACATCAGCTATGATATTCCTTGTTCCTGGTCCTCTGAATCCAGCTTGAATTTCTGGCAGTTCCCTGTCGATGTACTGCTACAACCAGTACACTTCAATTATCTTCAGCAAAATTTTATTTGCATGTGATATTGCTTGATAATTTCTGCATTCAGTTGGATCACTTGTCTTTGAAATGGTCACCTATTAGATCTCTTCCAGTCACTTGGCGAGGTAGCTGTTTTCCAAGTTTCTTGACATAGATGAGGGAACGCTTCCACTGTCACATTGGTTGTTGAAACCTCTCAATTGGTATTTTGTCAATTCCTGGAGACTTATTTTCCACCAATGCCTGCAATATAGCTGTGATATCTTCCTTCAGTATCATTGGTTCTTGATTTTATGCTACCTTCTGAAATGGTTGAACATTGTTGTTGTTATGTGCTGTCAAGTCAGACCTGACTCACAGTGACTGCTCCTTGGGTTTCTGAGGAAGTAGATTGCCCAAGCTTCCTTCCGAGGAGTGGCTGGTGGGTTTGAACCACCAGCCTTCTGGTTAGCAGTCAAGTGCCTTAGGCACTACGCTACCAGAGCTCCTAAAATGTCGACCAATTATTTTTCATACAGTAACTGTTTGCCTTCCGTTTTCTTTGTTATGTCAACAAGACCATATTCGTGTGGGATGTGTCCTAAACCTGAGTTATAAAAACAGCAGATAAGCCACAGAGGTGAACACATACAAAGGGAAGACAGCCACTATCTGACCATGATGGAGGCAAATGAATCTAAAGGCCCTAGAACTTCATGGATTGCCAGCTACTATAAGCTCAAATAGACAAAGAAGGACTTCTTCTAAAGTCACATCCTGAATTCAGACTACTAGACTGCTGAACTGTGAGAAAATAAATTTTGTTCTTAAAAGCCACACACTTGTGGTATTTCTGTTACAAAAGCACTAGGGCATCAAGACAGTGGTACATCATGATCACTAAAATCAGAAAATTCCCTCTGTTGGCTTACTTAAGAAGAGAGCAAGGGACTGAGAAGGGCTCCACTAGGGATCTTCCCATTCATTTACAACTTCATCATGATTGTTGTCATTAATAAATGTTCTTTCATGTAATGAAAATGAGATTAGAGATGCTCTGAGCTTCTGCACTGGGCAGAACTAGAACCAGTGATGGAAGTCACAAAAATACTATCTTAGGCTGGGTTCTCTAAAGAAGGAAAATCAGTGAAGCTGAGAGAGAGAGAAATTATCTCAAGGAAATGGCTCATGCAGTTGTAGAGGCTGGCAAGTCCCAAGTCCATGGGTCAGATGTTAAGCTGAAGGTTTCTTCTGATTCACATAGCAACAAGGGCTGAGGAACTCAAGATCAGCAGGCAGTGTAGCAGGTTGCTGGTTTTGGAGACAGATAAATCCAAGATCGGCAGATAAAATGGCAGACTGTTGGCTTATAGGGTGCAAAGACAGCAATCCTAAAATCAGCAGGCAATACAGCCGGCACTGGTTCAAGTTCAGGAACCAGAGATGATGAGGAGCCAGATGCTGGATCAAGATATAGCAGAAAGCCAGAGAATTTCCTGAGGATGTCCATATACATACTGGAAGCAAGCCACACCCCTCAGGAAGTTTCTTTTCAACTGACTGGCTGTTCATAGCATATCTTATCATGCAGGTGATCACATTGTGTCAGATCTCATCATGGGGAATGACTGCATCATAACTGCTAAGCCACTGAGAATCAGGCTCCAGCCAAGCTGACACACAACCTTAATTTACCTATCACAGACACCAACTTCAATTCATTGTTAGAAAGGAATAGTAATAGTCTCCATCATTCGTCAGTTCATCATACTGTGGTAGTTTGCGTGTTGAGTGTTGCTATGCTGGAAACTATGTCACCATGATTTCAAATACCAGTAGGGTCACCGTGGTGGACAGGTTTCTGCAGAGCTCCCAGACTAAGACAAACTTGAAAGAAAGGCATGACAATCTACTTCTGAAAATTAGCCAAGGAAAATCCTAAGGATCACGATAGAATATTATCTGATATACTGCTAGAAGATGAGTCCTCTATGTTGGAAGGCACTCAAAATATACAGCAGTAGCAAAAATGGACTCAAGCATACCAGTGCTCATGAAGATGGAGCAGGAACAGGCAAGGTTTTGTTCTGCTGCCCATGGGATCACCAGGAGCCACAGCCTACTTGGTGACAACTGACAACTAACTATTCTATCCTAGTTAGAATATGTACCTGTCAGTTTTCTTGTCCACTGGTTTTTCTGTTTTGACATCAGGGTCTTACCATAAATGCTCAAAGTGATATTTGATCTTCTTGGTGTTGGTGGTAGGGTACCAAAAAAAAAAAACCCACTGCCAATGAGTCAATTCCAATTCCTTGTTGTTGTTATGTGCCATCAAGTCGGACCCAACTCAGAGCAACCCCTCCTTGGGTTTCCAAGGCGGTATCACTATGGAAGTAGATTGCCCAACCTTCCTTCCGAGGAGTGTCTGGTGGGTTTGAACTGCCAGCCTTCTGGTCAGCAGTCAAATGCCTTAGGCACTACATTACCAGAGTTCCCTAAAGGACAGAGTAGAACTTTTCCATAGAGTTTCCAAGGCTATAAATCTTTATGAAAGCAGAATGTTACATCTTTCTCCTGCATAGTGGCCAGTGGGTTCAAACCACTGACCTCTGGGTTAGTAGTTGACTGCTTTAACAATTGCACCACTGGTGCTCCTATGTTGGTGGTAGGGGTGGGCTAAGTTATTTCAGTCTCTCTTGGGCTAACAAACACCAATGTTAAAATAATAAGGGCTTGAAACACAAGACTGTTGTTTAGGGAGGAATGTGCTCATCTAGTGCCCCAGTGGAATTTGAGTTTCAAATAAAAATATAGACAAGAATTTAGGGAAAAGGATGCCTGGGGGAGGGCAAGGAAGGACAGCCAGACAAAGCAGGAAATATTTCCTTCAAAATGAACCCTTTTCATTTTTTGGCCATATGCTCTACTTTCAAAGGCCTCCTGCTGCGTGTAACCTAATCTCACATCAAATATCACAGCCGTGTGTTGTGTGCACAGGTCAGGCATGGGACTCTCCATTTCAGCAACTCTGGATCAGTACAATAATCCTTGGGGGGTCAAGAGGCAATAGGAAAAGAATGGGAATGACGGCAGATATTGCATTTGCTCTTTAGTGTAAAGTTGATCGTGCCCATGGAAGCTATTCTGACTGAGTCCAGGCAAGCCAGTGTAGCCCTGTTAGAAAGGCCATGTATCAAATACGTACATAAGAGCATATGCATACACACTCTTTGGCTAATTGTTATTAATGGTCACTCTCACCAAACTCAATCATTCTATGTTGGAAGGCACTCAAAATACACAGTGGTTGCAACAATAGACCAGAGTACATTAATTTACTCTTCATTCCTCTTTCTCACTGAGAAGTTCAAGAGTAAATGTCACATTTGTCATAGCTCATAATTTCCGCTTTGGGCTCCTTCAAGCAAAACTGGGGATTAGCCATCTGTTGCCAACGGTATAAAGTGCAAAACCCCACCACCATAATCTGGCCCCAATCTAAAATGAAGGCCCAACAACTACTTTTTCTCTTAAAAACAAACCAACAATTGCCCTCAACTTGACTCTAACTTGTGGCGAACACACGAGTGTCAGAGTAGAACAGTGCCTCATAGAGTTTTCAGTAGATGAGTTTTCAGAAATAGATCACCAAGCCTTCCATCTGAGGCACCTCTTTCTGGGTGGGCTAAAACCTCCAGGCTTTCAGTTAGCAGCCATGAAGGTTACCTGTTTGTACTGCCCAGGAATTCCTCTTTCCCTCTTCATAAATCCTTACTCCAATCACACAGTCCTTAAACATACCTGGAATGTTCCACTCTTAGCCTTCCCTCTCACCACTCACCAGCTTTTCTCTACCTTTTCCCAAACTTTAAGAACAAGCTCAGATATTTTCTCTCAGACATATGGTCTTGTCATAGCTCAGGACATATGGACTAACTCCATCCTTTACTTCACACAGACAAAGCTCTGGCTCATCTCATCACTGAGAGGATTTTTAAATTTATTTTTGTTGTTATTTTTGCTACTGCTGCTATGTTGTTTTTGTGAGCATTTACTTACTCTCTGGCACTTCAGGTTTATCTTGTATATTGCCTCCTCTGTTCCTGTAATCAGCCATTTCTCCAGGGAGCCCTGGTTCCTTTTATTACAGAATGGTATTAGAACCCAAGATCTGTGTGTCTGCCATCCCTATGGATATATTTATCATATTTATTTTACTAATATCTATTTTCTACTTTTGGAAAGAAAGCTGGGCAATCTACTTCCGTAGTGATACTGCCTCGGAAACCCAGGGAGGGGTCACTATGAGTTGGGTCAGACTTGATGGCACATAACAACAACAACAACAACAATTTTCTACTTTTCCAAACTGAGTCATCTTTTCTAGACAGAGTTCCATATCCATCTTCCCTAATAATTCATCCTGTAGATTATATTTAACAGTTACATTATTACTGTGCATGTGTGTGTGGGGGGGGCATTCTGTTATGTATGAATACACAGTAGAAAGATCAGATCCATACCCTGTGAAGGGAAAAATGAAAGAAGAGATGACATATATTTTAGAAGGAGCATAGACAAGCAAAGGAGCTCTGGTAATGTAGTGCCCAAGGTATTTGACAGCTAACCAGAAGGCTGGTGGTTCAAACCCACCAGCCACTCCTCAGAAGGAAGGTTGGGCAATCTACTTCCATAGTGATAATGCCTCAGAAACCCAAGGAGGGGTCGCTATGAGTCAGATACGACTCTATGGCAGTGGGTTGGTTTTGTTTGGTATAGACAAGCAAGAATTCATTTATTGGAGAAAATGTGCCATGACATGCACATTTATTTCAAATATATTTATTCCAGTACTCAGAGAGGCAGTGTGTAGAGTCCTAAAGATCAGAGGCGCTGTGATCAGACAGACCTGAGTTGAATCCTGACTCTAGCAATTGCTGGATGTGTTCTTGGGAAAGTGACTTTATCTTTCTGGGTCTTAATATCTTCATCTATAAAATGAAGGCCATTCATTCATCCAACAGTTAATTTTTGAGCCCTTACCATGTGCTAGGCAGTCATATCACACACTCTGGTGTGTGTAATATGGATCAAGTTCCGGCTCTCATTTGGCTTACATTATGTGGCCTACCATGGCAGGGGCAGAGGAGAGACATAAATAATAATAATAATAATAATAATAAAAGATAATTTAAATAATGATAAGTACTATGAAGAAAACTAAACAGGAAAAGAGTGGGAACTATTAGAAATAACTGAATGCTGTCTTAGATTATGTGGCCAGAGAAAACCAAATGTGCAGGTAGCATTTAACAAAGACTTAAGTATTAATAAGGAGCTCTGGTGGCATAGTGCCTAAGGCATTTGACTGCTAACCAGAGGTCTGGTGGTTCAAATCTACCAGCCACTCCTCCGAAGGAAGGTTGGACAATCTACTTCTGCAGTGATACCACCTCCTTGGAAACCCAAGGAGGGGTCACTATGAATCGAAATTGACTCAACGGCAATAAGTTTGATGGGTGTTTTTTGTTTGTTTGTTTGTTTGTTTAGTTGAAAATACCATGGGCTGCCAGAAGAACAAACAAATCTGTCTTGGAAGTACAACCAGAATGCTCCTTAGAAGTGAGAATGGCCAAACGTCATCTCACATACTTTGGTCATGTTGTCAGAAAGGAAGAGTCCCTGCAGAAGGATACAATGCTTGGTAAAGTAGAGCTAAAAAGAGGAAGGCCCTCAACAAGAACAAGGTGGGTTGACATAGTAGCATAGCAAAAATCGTGAGGATGGTGCAGTACTGGGCAGTGTTTCATTCTGTCGCACACAGGATTGCTAGGAGTTGGAACCAACTCAACAGCACCAAACAACAACAAAGAGCTAGTTATATAAAGATATGGGGAGAGGCAGAGTAGATAGGAAGAGAAAAGGCTCTGAAGCAAAATGAGCTTGGAGCATTTACATAACAGAGGGAACAGCTGTAGCAATGTGAACTGGGCAGAATAGCACATAATAAGGTTGAAGAAGAAGGCAAAAGGTATAACACTGTAGGAACTTATAGACCCTGATCAAGAATAAAAATATTTTTTCTGTGTCATGGAAAGTTGTGCCAATTATCAATTGCCTGACAGAGCTAAATTCATCCTTCTTTGGCCTGTGTTGTGATGTTGGAGCCAGTCCTATAAATCTTTCTCCTTTGTCAGTTGTATAGTGATAAGATTTGCCCTTATAGATGCTAGGATACTGCAGGAAAAATGAGCTTCACTTTCTAATTCCAGAAACCAAAAATCAAACCCACTGCCATCAAGTCAATTCAGACTCATAGCGACCTCCATTGAGTTTCCAAGGTGGTAAATCTTTACAAAAGTAGATTGCCCAGATTTCCTTTCGTGGAGTGGCTGGCGGGTTTGAACCACCAAACACTAACCTTCTGGTTAGCTGTCAAATGGCTTAGGCACTACTCCACCAGAGCTCCAGAGTGCCTTTTTTCTCCCCATTTTTTCTGCCAAACAGCTGCCAGCAGCCTTTGAGAGAGGCAGAAGGTAATTTCCAAGTGATTTTTCAGCAACATCCCCACAGATGGTGTTTTAGCTTGAGAGATTAGGAAAGGATCTAGCAGCTTAGTTGGTTGGCTTACTGAAGCATGGATTATGCAGTGCCCTACCTTAAGAATTGGCCAGGAAAAAACATCATGAATAGCAGATAAACACTATTACATTACTAGGCAACTATATCAATAGTCCGTGTGGTGGTTATGTTTGTGTGTCAACTTGCCTGGGCCTGGTTGAGTGGCTGGGCAGCTGGTGGTAGTTATTCCCCATGATGAGACTGGCAATCAACTCCATGGTGGGACCTATAACAAGCACCTGAGTAGCTGCTTTGGGTATGTGGTCTGCTTCCCATATACAAGAAGCAGCTTTGGGGATAGTCTCTAGTTTATGGTACACTTGGACCCTGCATGTAGCCGTGTCATTGTTCAGCAGGCTGCCATGCTCTGCCAACCTTGGGACTTACAATGGATTTAAATTAATGGCCTGCTGTGTGGTTTTGTAACATCGGGACTGTGCCATTTTATTTGTCAACCTTGGGCTTGTTAGCCTCAGCAGCCAGTAACTGTCTGAGTGAAGAGATGCCTCTAGCTTCAGTGGGCCAGAAGCAAGAGGCATAGCTGAAGCCCAAGGTCGAGGGGCTTTCACACAGCCCCTAGAGCATGGCACTTTGAACTTGGACTTATAGCCTCCAAATTGTAAGAATAAAGTCCTGTTTGCTAAGGCCATCCCATTTGTGGTATATTCTTGTCAGAATGGCATAAGGTAACCAGAACAGCCCAGAAACACTGTCTGATACAGTGCAGGATGATGAGCCACTTAGGTTGGAAGGATCTCAAAATAGCACTGGGAAAGTGCTGCATCATCAGAATAGAACCAAACTTACTGATACTGATGAACTAAAGTTTCGAGACCGTCATTTGCTGACATGACATGACTCAAATTGAGAAGAAACAGCTATAAACATCCATTAATAATCAGAACATCTAATGTACGAAGTTTAAATCTAGAAAAATTGAAAGTTGTCAAAAATGAAATGGAATGCATAAAGACTGATATCCCAGGCATTAGTGAGCTGAA
>NW_006921603.1:17646836-17659338 GCF_000298275.1 Orycteropus afer afer | reverse complement strand
GGAGCTGATTGTGGAACAGACCATCAACTGCTCATATGCAAGTTCAACTTGAAGACAATTAAAACAAGTCCACGAGAGCCAAAATATGACCTTGAATATATCCCTCCTGAATTTAGAGACCATCTAAAGAATAGGTTCAATGTGTTGAACACCAATAACCAAAATCCAGAAGAGTTATGGGATGACATCAAGAACATCATCCATGAAGAAAGGAAGAGATCACTAAAAAGATGAGAAAGAAAGAAAAGACCAAAATGGATGACAGAAGAGACTCTGAAGCCTGCCCTTGAGTGGAGAGTAGCCAAAGCAAATGGAAGAACTGACAAGATAAAAGAGGTGAAGAGAAGATTTCAAAGAACAGCTCAAGCAGACAAAGACAATTACTATAATGAAATGTGCAAAGACATGGAGTTAGAAAACCAAAAGGGAAGAACATGGTTGGCATTTCTCAAGCTGAAAGAACTGAGGAAAATTTAAGCCTTGAGTTGCAATATTGAAAGATTCAATGGGCTAAATATTGAATGATGCAAGAAGCATCAAAATAAGATGGAAGGAATACACAGTCATTGTACCAAAAAGAACTGGTAGATTTTCATCCATTTCAGGAGGTGGCATATGATCAAGAACCAATGATACTGAAGGAAGAAGTCAAAGCTGCACTAAAGCAACTGCTGAAGAACAAGGCTCCAGGAATTGATGGAATACTCATTGAGATGTTTCAACAAACAGATGCCCCACTGGAGGCATTTACTTGGTTATACCAAGAGATTTGGGAGATACTACCTGGCCAATTGACTGAAAGAAATCCATATCTGTACCATTTCAAAGAAAAGTGATCCCACAGAATGTGGAAATTATCAAACAGTATCATTAATATCACATGCAAGTAAAATCTTACTGAAGATAATTCAGAAACGATTGCAGCAGTATATTGACAGAACTTCCAGAGGGAGGTGCAAGCCGGATTCAGAAGAGGACACGGAACAAGGGATATCGTTGCTGATGTCAGATGGATCTTGGCTCAAAGCAAAGAATTCTGGAAAGATGTTTGTGTGTTTTATTGACTCTGCAAAAGCATTTGATTGTGTGGATCATAACAAACTGTGGATAACTTTGAGAAGAATGGGAATTCCAGATCACTTAATTGCACTCATGAGGAACATGTACATAGACCAGGAGGCTGTCATTTGAACGGATCAAGGGGACAATGCATGGTTTTGAGTCAAGAAGGGAGTATGTCAGGGTTGTGTCCTTTCACCATACTTATTCAATCTATACACTGAGCAAATAATCTGAGAAACTGGACTATATGAAGAAGAATATGGCATCAAGATTGGAGGAAGAATCATTAACAACCTGCAATATGCTGATGACATAACTTTGCTTGCTGAAAGTGAAGTTGACTTATAGTACTTACTGATGAAGACTGAAGAATACAGTCTGCTGTATGGATTACATCTCAATATAAAGAAAACAAAAATCCTCACAACTGGACCTATAAGCAGCATCATAATAAATGGAGAAAAGATTGAGGTTGTCAAAGACTTCACATTGCTTGGTTCTACAATCAACACCAATGGAAGCAGCAGTCAGGACATTAGACAACATACAGCATTGGACAAATCAGCTGCAAAAGACCTCTTTCAAGTGCTGAAGAGCAAAAATATCTCCTTGAGGATTAGGGTGCACCTGACACAAGCCATGATATTTTCAGTTGTCTCGTATGCATGTGAGAGCTGGACAATGAATAAGTTAGACCAAAGAAGAATTGATGCTTTTGAGTACCATGGACTGCTAAAAGAACTAACAAATCTGTCCCGGAGGAAGTGCAGCCAGAATGCTCCTTGGAAATGAGAATGGCCAGACTTTGTCTCACCTACTTTGGTCATGTTATCAGAAGGGACCATTCCCTGGAGAAGGATGTCATGCTTGGTAAGGTGGAGGATTGACAAAGCGGGGAAGACCCTCAACGAGATGGATTGACACAGTGGCTGTGTTGATGGGCTCAAGTATAGCAGGAATCGAGGAGCTGGCACAGGACCAGGTGGTGTTTCATTCTGCTGTGTATAGGGTCGCTATGAGTCGAAGATGACTCGATGGCACCTAACAACAACAACCTTAAGTCAAGTTGAAGTACAGACCTGCCTTGGTATCATGTAGAAGAAAATATCCAGAATCTTAGGGAAATTGGCATGTTAGAATGGATTTATTAGATCAGACCCGTTGTTGTTGTTGTTGTTGTTGTTGTTGTTGTCGAGTCGGACCTGACTCATAGAGACCCCTCCTTGGGTTGCTGAGGCAGTATCACTATGGAAATAGATTGCCCAACCTTCCTTCCAAGGAGTGACTACTAACTTCTGGTTAGTAGTCAAGTGCCTTAGGCACTACCCCTAGAGTCAGAAATGGAGAGTCCAGAGGACAACCCTTTCACCAGTACAGTGAGGCACAAATCTGTGAAGGGAGCCCCAGCATCCTTAAAGATTGCTGTGATTGCTATTTTATGTAAGCTGGATCTGACAGTGGGAACTGCCCTAATTGAACTAAGACACTTAACTACGATGGGGCTGACTGGACCCTGTGGTAGTAGGGACCAAGTGCTAGCAGTTAATCGACAAAGGCAAGGTGGGTGTGGTTACCATAATGGACAGAGAAGTAGAAACAGTAATTAGAATACTCTGACTCGTGTGGAATTATGACATTGGCTACTTAGGCATGGTGTTCCTCAGAATGAAATACATGGCAAACCTACTAAATATTTACTTGATCTGTATAGACAGAGAATTCTAGGTCACATGAACAGCAGCCTAGATTGAATCACCAGAATATAGAGTCATGACTTCTCAATCAATTCCCAGATTTGAGTCAGTTTACAATGAATGAAGGGGAGGCCAGGTCTTGAGGAAGGATCCCTCTACATTGCCAAAAATGTATAATGTCAATCTTTCTCCCAGTCTTCCCCAAAGAGATCTGAGGCATTTTACAAGAGTGACTGTTCATTGGGAAAAAGGAAATAATCAGACTTTTGGGGGATTACTAGACAGTGGCTCTGAACTAACACTCTTCTGTGGATCGGGATCCTGTTGTGCTGCCTACAACTATCTGTGAGCAAACAATCCACCATTCAGCCTAAAGATCTTAGATTCATCATTTGTTGGAGTCAATCGCTGGTATACTTTCTGCCAACCTTGAGCTCGTCAGCCCAAGCTGACATGAGTTGGGAAAAACCTCCAGCTTGATGTTTGATCCAAGAACTTGGGACTTACCAGCTTCTAGAAGTGTGTGGGCCATTTTCCTAAGATAAATTTCTCTTTCTCTATATGTATATATAAGTTTTACTGGTTTTGCTTCTCTAGAGAACCCAGCCTAACATAGATGGCTTCCCAGAACATCTTGCCAGCCCCCATAAGGAAGCTCCCAAAGGTCAGCTTTCCAGAGAATTTCAGTGGTATTCCAGTTGGCTTTCCAGAAAGTATTACCAGCACTATATCAGATGGTATTCTGCTTATAAGCACCTTAGCAAATCTCTTCAAGTGTGCCTGAGTGACATTTAGGAGCTCTAATAGCGTAGTACCTAAGGCACTTGACTGCTAACCAGAAGGCTGGCATTTCAAACCCACCAGCCACTTCTCTCAAGGAAAGTTGGGCAATCTACTTCCATAGTGATACTTCCTCAGAAACCCAAGGAGGGGTCGCTATGACTCAGGTCTGACTTGATGGCAAATAACACCACCACCACCAACAGCTTATCAGTTCTGTTTTGAGGCAATTTTCCCAAATTTACTCTGCCTATCCCTAAATATAGTAGCTGCCCTTTGTATCTGCTGTTTGTATATCTGTATTTTCTAGAAATCTCTTCACCCTTTACTAGATGTTGAAATTGGCAAAGATTTTAATATAACTACAATGAATATAAGAAGCTCTGTTGATTTAATGGTTAAGCACTGAGCTGCTAACCAAAAGGCTGGCATGGCAGTTCAAACTCGCCCAGCAGCTCCATGGGAGAAAGACCAAGTGATCTGCTCCCATAAAGATTCCAAAAAAACCAAACTCACTGCCATCAAGTTGGATCCAACTCTTAGCAACCCCTCCTTGGGTTTCCAAGGCAGTATCTGTACGGAAGTAGATTGTCCAATCTTTCTTCCGAGGAGTGGCTGGTGGATTTTAACTGCCAGCCTTCCGGTTACTGGTCAAATGCCTTAGGCACTATGCCACCAGAGCTCCTCCCATAAAGATTACCGCCTAGAAAACCCTATGGGGAGTTCTACTCTGTTGCAAAGGATCACTATGAGTTTGAATCAACTCAACAGCACTGAACAACAACACTACAAATATATGAAACAAATTAGAGGAAAAGATAGGTAAAATTTAAAAGAGAGAGAAAAAACTTCAACAGAGAGAATGAATCTCTAAGAAATAAAAAAAATAGACATTCTAGAACTGAAAAATCATATCTGATAGTAGAATACATCAAGTAGCTTTAAAAACAAAGTAGATGCAACAGAAGAAAGGATAAATGAACTTCAATACAGGTCAATAGAAATTATCCAAACTGAAGAACAGAGAAAAAATAGAATAATAGTAATTTGAAAACTACAAGCAAGAATAACACACATTGTAAGGCAATACCAACTTGTCTAATATACATGTAACTGAAGCTGCAACAGGTGAAGAGAGAGAAAATGAAGCAATAAATATGTGAAGAGAAAAGGCATGAGAATTTTCCAAAACTGTTGAATGATATCAACTGAAAAATATAAAAAGTTCAGCAAAGCCTCAGAGCATAAATACAAAGACATACCTACGAATATTACAGACAAACTCGAAACTGAAAGATAAAAGGGGAAATTTTAAAAGAAGTCTCTGGTAGCACAGTGCCTAAGGCATCTCATTGCTAGCCAGAAGGCTGGTGTATCAAACCCCTCAGCCACTCCATGGAAGAAGACAGGGCAATCTATTTCCATAAAGATTTACAACCTTGGAAACCCAATGGAGGTTGTTATGAGTTGGAATCGACTCGATAGCAGTGGGTTTTTTGCTTTTTAAGAAAAAGGATACATTACATTTAAGCAAACAATAAGAATTATAGCTGAAACCTCGTATGAAATAATGGAAACCAGAAAACAATGGATATCTTTAAAATATATTTTTTAAAAGTCAACCCATAATTCAATAACGAAAAGAAAATATCCTTCAAGAAAGAAGGTTAAATACAAAAGTTTTACACAAACAAAAGTTGAGATAATTTACTGTTAACAGACCCATACTATAGAAAACGTAAAAGTTCTTGAGCTGGAAGGGAAATGATCTTAGATGGATGAACAGGATTATTCATGTTCAATGTAAAAACAAATATTATACATATTTATGTTGTTGTTGCTGTTGTCAGGTGCCGTCGAGTAGTTTCTGGCTCATAGCGGCCCCATGAACAGCAGAATGAAACACCACCTGATCCTGCACCAGCTCCATGATCCTTGCGATACTTGAGCCCATTGTCACAGCCACCATGTCAATCCATCTCATCAAAGGCCTTCCCCTCTTTCGTCGACCCTCCACTTTACCAAGTATGACATCCTTCTCCATGGAATGGTCCCTTCTGACAACATGACCAAAATAGGTGAAACAAAGCTCTGGTGGCATAGTGCCTAAGGCATTTGACTGCTAACCAGAAGGCTGGCGGTTCAAACCCACCAGCCACTCCTCGGAAGGAAGGTTGGGCAATCTACTTCCGTAGTGATACTGCCTTAGAAACCCAAGGAGGGGTCGCTATGAATCGTGTCCGACTCCACGGCACATAACAACAACAACAGTACATATTTATATATAACCAAAAAATAAAATAAATTCATTGCCATCAAGTCGATTCCAACTCAGCAACCCCCATTACGTTTTCAAGGCTGCAAATCTTTACAGAAGCAGACCGCCTCATCTTTTTTCTATGGAGCAGTTGGTGGGTTCAAACTGTTGACTTGGTTAGCAGCCAAATGCCTTAACCACTATACCACCAGAGCGCCTTATAATATAAAAGAGGGTAAGTAACATTCCTATAGTTCTCAATTAGAATTGGATGTATAAATATAAATTAATGAAGTATTTTATGTTAAATACAATGACTGAGCTTTCCTTTAAGCAAAAACCAAACCCACTGCTATCGAGTATATTCTGACTCACAGTGACCCTATAGGACAGAGAAGAACTATCCCATAGGGTTTTCAAGGCTATAAATCTACAGAAGCTGACTGCCACATCTTTTTCCTATGGTGCGCCTAGTGGGTTCAAGCCACCAACCTTTTGTTTAGGAGCCAACGGCTTTATCCACTGTACCACCAGGCCAGGGGAAGGGAAACAGCACAAAGCCGATCTGATCCCCATCTCCCTAAATAACAAAAACATTAAGTTGCTAGAAGAAGGATAAGAAATCCTATCCTTAGGTCACAGATGAAGATCTACCAGAGCTGGGGGAAGAGCAAGAATACATACTTGTGCCAAACACCCACCTGGGAGTTGGACAAGATCACAGAGAATCCCTGCTCCCAATACACGGGAACCAGTGCCTACATTAGAATGAGAGTGAATCAGAGAAAAAAAGAATATTATCTTCCACTGCCATTTCCCCACATCAGACCTTCAGACTTTAAAATTAAAAAAAAAAAAAAAAATCTCATGGAGTCCGTTCCAATTCATCACAATCCTATAGGACAGAGTAGAACTGCCCCATAGAGTTTTCAAGGCTGTGAATCTTTAAAGAAGCAACTGCTACATCCTTCTCCCACAGACAGCTGGTGGGTTCACACAGCTGAACTTTTAACCACTGCAACACCAGAGCTGCTTAACCTAAAGGCTGGCAAGCATCAGGTAACACCAAAGAGAGACTCAAGGTATAGCAAGACTCAAAGCTTAGGGTGGAGCAAACAAACCAGTTCCTGTCGTAAACAAGAGATCATGCTAAAGGAAAACTAACACCTAAGGTACCATAGCCCATAGCAACAACAAACCCTCACTCACTTCAGGTCCTGACTTCATTGACTCAACCCCTCACACTAAAGATGTAGCATATCCATTCCAGTCATAAGTACTATTTGCCTTAATCTCACTGCCTAACACAAGATATACAGCGTTTAGCAAAATTGGAAGTCATGCAAAGGAATCGACAAAAATCAATCCAAACAACCAAATCTGGATAAGACACAGATGTTGGAATTATCAGAGGGGATTTAAGATATCTATAATTAGTATGTTAAAGGCTCTAGTTGAAAAGGTAGACACATGAAGTTTATTATGAAGGTAAGCACACATCATTCAACCCAGAAATCCCATTACCAAGCATTTAACCCAGTGAAAAGACTCACTGGTGTCCCAGAAAAAAGTCTAGTCAGCACCTCAGCCAGTATCTCTGGTCATTATGAGACCTCATCTCACTAAGTGATATGTCCCTATATTATTTAGGATAACATCATTTTTTTCCCCCTCAGTTGGAAAACAATATTTTCCTCAGGGGGAAAAAAAAAATTAAGCATAAAAGTGTTGAAGAGAATCAACCCCATAATTTTGTATTAAACCTGAATATTTGATACTTTATATCCTTGTAGTGTTAAGAGAGGAGCTCTGATGGCATAGTGCCTAAGGCATTTGACTGCTAACCAGAAGACTGGTGGTTCAAACCCACCAGCCACTCCTTGGAAGGAAGATGGGGCAATCTACTTCCTTAGTGATACTACCTCAGCAACCCAAGGAGGGGTCACTATGCGTTGGGATTAAGCTGATGGCAGTGAGTGTGGCTTTTTGGTTTGGTGTTAAGAGAGAAGTCCCTGGGTGGCGCCAAAAGTTAAATGCTCAACTTAGCTGAAAGACTGGTGATTTGAACACAACCTGAGATGCCTCGAAAGATAGGCCTGGCAATCTGCTCCCCAAAGGTCACAGCCTTGAAAACCCTGTTGAGTAGTTCTACTCTGCATACGTGGGGTTGCCATTAGGCAAATAACAATGTTAAGAAAGTTTCACCTGGTAGTATTAACAGTTTAATTTTTTTTAATTGTGAAAATTTACAGAGCAAATTCACTTTCCACACAGCAGCTTACACACACCTTGTCTCATGACACTGACTAAAATTTCCTACAATGCAACAACTCCCCTCCCACTTCCTCTCCATAGTTACCTCTTCCCTGTGTCCTTTACTCCATGCACTCCTGCCCCCTGAGTTGTCTCTCTGTGCATACACAGCCCTTCTTTCTCCCATGATTGTTCTCTCCAAGGAGTGTATCTACCTAATGTAAACGTTCAGCTCATATGCCTGTCTTTTGCTTGCCAGGAAGCCACAGGAGTGGGTTCAGTTCCAGACCTGAAGGGCAGCTAGGGCCATAGTCTCAGTGGTTCCATCAGGCTCTATCAGACCAGCAAACTTGGTCTTTTTAAAAAAAAAAAATGATTTTGAATTTTGCTCCACATTGTTCTCCTACTCTATCCAGGATCTCCTACATAGATTCCCCTCCGAGTGTTTGATAGTGGTAGCTGGCCACCATTTAGTTCTTCTGGTTTCACAGTCATATAGGCTGAGGATCATATGGCGTACCAGTCGCTAGGATTAATTGTTTCCATGAGTCTTTGGTTTTCTTCATTCTTCTTTGCTCTGGATGAGGAGAGACCCATCATCGCATCTAGATCGCTGCTTGCAAGCTTTTAAAATCCCAGTTGCTATTCACAAAGTAGGATGTGGAACAATGTTTTGTGCAGTATGTTATGCCAACTGAACTCGATGTCCTCTGCGACTATGGTCCGGAGCCCACAGGTCCAACTACTTGCTCCCTCTGGGTAGCTGGTTGTGGCCAAGAAGTGACTACAACCTTGTCCCTTGTCAGCTCTACTATATACCTAGGAATTCTTATAGAACATGCAAATACACTTGCAGAAACATTGTCTGCCAACCCTATGCACGATCTTGGGCACACTACCCCCTGCATAGGCATACCTAATAGTTCAGCCTGTCCACCCATCTACCCACCTATATATCCATGTTTGTCTTCACTGACAACACAGTACTGTATATGCAAAATGGTCCATCTTTGTTATCTGTACCTCTCTATGTCTTCCTCTTCTTCAATGCCACCATGTTGATCACTCACATTTGGTACACTGCCCTTCTCTTCACTGAAATAACGCTTGTCTCTAGCTATCTAACAATGCTCCCTTCCCTCCTCTCTCATCCCTGGTAACCAACTAAGAAAATTTCCTGCCATATAGAAACCTTTCCTTAACTTTTCACAATAAAGGACTAATGCTATATTTGTCCTTTTGTGATTGACTTATTTCACTCAGCATAATGTCCTCCAAGTTCATCCACATTATGTGCTGTTTTGCAGATTCTACCGTTAACAGTTTAATTTAAAACACATAAGTGGCCAATTGAAGGAGCTCTGGTAGCACAGAACCTAAGGCATTTGACTGCTAACCAGAAGGCTAGTGGTTCAAACCCACCAGCCACTCCACCAAAGAAAGACTGAGCAATCTACTTCCGTAAAAATTTACTGCCTTGGATGACAGTGAGTTTGGGTTTTTTTGGTTTTAAATGGGCAACTGATTTAGTCTTCTCATTTTAAACTGGAATTTAATTTGAAGTTTATATGCAGAAGTTGAGCATGTAAAAAAAAAAAAATCTAAGTTCAGCATGTTTAAGTTTAGGATTCATAACCCAAAATTGCTAATATATTGAAAAGTTTTCCATTAAAAGAAAACTCACCACCCAGTTAATGTAATCACCAAAAGCCACACAGGAAAACAAGTATTGATTGATCCTGGAAATGAGGTTACCCACAAAACCACTCACTATTTTCACATTATAAAAGACTTTAGAAGGAAAATAAAATCACAGTCCCCTCCTAATGATATCGTACATTGTAGCTGACACAAGAACAAGAAATGCCATTTGGCGTTAGACAAATAACAGGGATGATACTCAGCAACAACCGTGCCCTAGATGCAGGACTTCAATCTCTCTTAGCAAGTGACATTCCTTTTATAAAAAGGAAACTTTATTTTTAGTTGATCTTTATTAAGTAATTTATTATTATTGACTTTGTCCAAAAACACAGTAAACACAGCTAAGAGCAGCATTTATAATCTCTATATCTTAGTAAAGGGCTTTCTGGCCTGTGCCCATCAGGAGGATTCATTTGGACCCAGTTTCTATCCACAGTTAAGGTGAGTATAACCCTGGTGTCCTCATTTATAACTGTTTACTAATGAATGGCACCTCCTTCCACTCTCTAAAGTATCCTAATTAGGACAGCAAATTATATGGGCATACAATCGATAGCCCACATATCTAGCTTACTGCCCATTTAAGTTGTCATTTGGAGATAGTAGAGAGGTCAGGACACTTGAGTCTCAGTAACAGCCAAGTTACTCTCTAGGTGATCACAGGCAAGTCTCTTACCCACAACCTAGAGATTTTCCAGTGATGATTATTGTTTCATATACAGACTACATACCAAAACCTGTTGCCATCAAGTTGACTCAACCATAAATATAATATAAACCCTCTATAATATGGTAGAATTGCCCCCATAGGTTTTCTAAGCTGTAATCTTTACTTGGGAGCATATTGCCAGGTCTTTTCTCCCTTGGAGATGCTTGGTGGGTTCAAACAATGACCTTCTGGTTAGCAGCTGAGTGCTTAACCACTGTGCATATAATAATATAGATCATAAATAATGACTTGTGTACCCTTTCCAGTCCTTCTACCCCTTGTTCCTCCAGTAATGTTGAACCAGTGGTATGAGTTAATAATCAGCCAGGTGGCCAGAACTGGCATACTGCTATTAATTTTTGCATGTCTATTTCTCCCTTGGTCACTTTGAAGACTAAGGTGTGCCTGACCCAAGCTGTGGTATTTTCAACCACCTCATATGCATGTGAAAGCTGGACAATGAATAATGAAGACCAAAGAAGAGTTGATACTTTTGAGTTGTGTTGGTGATGAATACTGAAAATACCATGGACTGCCAGAAGAATGAACAAATCAGTCTTGGAAAAAATACAGCTGGAATGCTCCTTAGAAGCCAGGACGGCCAGATTTCATCTCATGTACTTTGGTCACGTTGTCAGAAGGGACTGGTCCCTGGAGAAGGATATCATGCTTGGTAAAGTAGAGGGTCAGTGAAAAAGGGGAAGATCCTTGAGACGGACTGACACAGTGGCTGTGACAATGGGTGCAAACACAGCAAACATTGTAAGGATGGCACAGGACTTGGCAGTGTTTCATTCTGTTATACACAGTGTCCTTATGAGTCAGAGCTGACTCAACAGCACGTAACAACAACATCCCTCCCTTAGAGTCTTTGGGTGGCACAAATAGGTAAGCGCTTGACTTCTAACCAAAAGGTTAGCAGGTCAAATTTACCCAGAGGTGCTTCAGAAGAAATGCCTGGCAACCTACTTCTGAAAGGTCACAGCCATTGAAAATCCTATGGAGCCCAGGAATCTCCACGGGTCAGAATTGACTCAGTGGCAATCGGTTAGTTTTTTTGGTGTCTCTCCCTTCCAATATGATATTCTAAGAATCAAGGCCGATGTATGTTTGTATGTCTTTTCTGTATGTCTGTCATTCAGAGACCCTGTATCAGAGTCTCTCACATACAGTCTCTGTGCAGAGTTACCCTGTGTATGGCAATCCTTCCATAATGTGTACTCAACTACATGGAATGTTACTTCTGTGAAGTTTTGCTCAGCTTCCTCAGGCATACTTACTTCATGTATTTGCATGGTGTTTTTCTTTATGTGTTTATTTTTTGTTTTATTTTTTTACTGGGGTATATCATGCATACAGGAAAAAATGTACATATTGTAAATGAATAGCTTAATAAAACTTCATAAACTGAAAACTGCTGTAAAACCATCATTAGACCAAGATACAGAACAGTCTAGCATTCCAAGAGTCTCCCTTACGCTGCCTACAGTTACTATGTTAGTTGTTGTTCCAAAACCAAAACCTAACTCACTGCCATTGAGTTGGATCCGACCCATAGTGACCCCTCCTTGGGTTTCCGAAGCAGTATCACAATAGAAGTAGGTTCCCCAACCTTCCTTCAGAGGAGTGGTTGGTGAGTTTGAACCACAAGCCTTCTGGTTAGCAGTCAAATGCTTTAGGCACTATGCCACCAGAGCTCCTTAGTTGTTAGGTGATGTTTATTCGGCTCCAACTCACAGACCCCGTGTACAACAGAAAGAAACACTGCCTGGTCCTGCACATGCCTCATGATCCTTGCTATTCCTGAGCCCATTGTTGCAGCTACTTTGTCAGTCCATCTCTTTGAGGGCCTTCCCTTTTTTCACTGACCCTCCACTTTACTGTGTTTGCAGGCCGGAAGAACAGGAGAAGGGGGATAAAACCCAGGAAGCCAAAGAGAAGAGCAATCAGCCGAAGGGATTAGGTGAGAAGGGGAAACTCAGGGACGCCCAAAGAAGCAGGCCAGAAGAGCAGGAGAAAGGGGATTAAAAGACAGGAAGCCAG
>NW_006921603.1:17638983-17643601 GCF_000298275.1 Orycteropus afer afer | reverse complement strand
GCTCCAGTATGTCAGGGATTGTGGGGCTGGCGCGGGATCGGGCAGTGTTTCATTCTGCTGTGCATGGGGTCGCTATGAGTCGGAAACGACTTGACGGCACTTAACAACAACAGCAACCACTTTACCAACATGATATCCTTCTCCAGGGAATGGTCTCTTCTTACAACTGTTACTATACCCCCAGAGTAACCACTATCCTGATTTCCAACAACTTAGGTTAGTTTTGCCTGTTTTTGTTCTGTATGTAAATGAAACCATGCAATATATATGCATTTGGAGCTGCTTTCTTTCACTCAACATTATGTTTATGGGATTCATTCACATCTTTGCACGTGGTTGCAGATTATTCATTTTTATTGCTGTATAGTATTCTATCCCATAAAAATTCCACAGTTGATTAGTTTTACTGTTGATGGGCATCTTGACTACTCCCATGTTTGACCTACTACAAACACTGCTGCTGAGAATCTCACTGGATTTGTTAGCACCATTTTCCACATAATAATTTATTTCATGTTAGACTACCAACTCCTTAAAGGTAGCAAATGCAAGTTAATAATGCACCTTTATATCCCAAGGATCACCACCTCAGTATTCCAAAGTCAACCAACATTTTGGAACCACTTTTCCCTTTAATACTTACAAGGAAAAAAAAAAAAAAAACTGGCTTGAGTCTCAACCTACAGATGACAGTTCTCCGCAATAAACATTTTTGAGGTTTCTGGGATGGCTTACTTTTCTTCCATTCATCCTTTGGTCCGCCTTACTGTGAAATCTTGATCTTAACCCTGTGTCTCACTGCCATTGCTATCCTCTTCCCTCTAGTCTAGATCAGCTCCAACTGTAATCAGACTCTTTTTCTTCGATCCTCCTACCAGAACACCAGAGTGAACCACAGTGTGTATTAGAGGCCTGTTCTGGTTACCTAGTGCTGCTCTGACAAGAAACATACCACAAATGGGATGGCCTTAACAAACAGGAGTTTATTCTTACAATTTGGAGGCTTTAAGTCCAAGTTCAAAGTGCCAGGCTCTAGGGACTGGGTGAAAGCCCCTCAACCTTGGGCTTCAGCTCTGCCTCCTGCTCCCGGCCCACTGGAGCTAGAGGTGTTTCTTCACTCAGCTGCTAGCTGCTAAGGCTGAGAAGCCCCAAGGTTGACAAGTAAAAAAGGCACAGTCCCAATGTTACCAAACCACACAGCAGGCCAGTAATTCAAGTCCATTGCAAATCCCAAGGATGGCAGAGCATGGCAGGCTGCTGAGCAACAACACAGCTACATGCAGGATCCAAGCGTGCCATAGGCTAGAGACCATTTTCAAAGCCTCTCCTTAAATACAGGAAGCAGACCACCTTCCCAAAGGCAGCTACTCAGCAGCTTGGAGCTGATTGCCAGTCTCATCATGCAGAATAACTACCACCAGCTGCTCAGCCACTCAACCAGGCCCAGCCAAGTTGGCACACAAATATAACCATCACAAGGCCTTAGTGTATGTCTGGGGCAAGACAGGAGTCCATGGGTGGTGCAAATGTTTTACCACTAGGCTACTAACTGAAAGGAGCTCTGGTAGCATAGTGCCTAAGGCACTTGACTGCTAACCAGAAGGCTGGCGGTTCAAACCCACCAGCCACACCTCAGAAGGAAGGTTGGGCAATCCTACCTCCATAGTGATACTGCCTCGGAAACCCAAGGAGGTGTCGCTATGAGTCGGGGTCGACTCGACGGCATATAACAACAACAACTAACTGGAAGGTTGATAGTTCAAATCTACCCAGAGGTACTTCAGAAGAATGGCTTGGAGATCTACTTCTGAAAAATCAGCCATTAAGCAGAAAAAAAAAAAAAAAAAAAAACCTAGGGTGGCCATGAGTCAGAATCAACTCCACAGCAACTGGTTTGGTTTGGGGCAAAATAGGGAGAGGCAGTGGGAAGGAGGGTTTCTCCATTAAATATCACAACAGAAATATTGTTATACTACTAAACAACCTTATTTTAGCAAACATTCCCATAGGAATGTCTCACAGGCACTGTGTTAGCCTCAGGCCCAGTCTTTCCTGCTGTGATTTCTTTCTTTCACCTTATGGAACTCACCCTCCTCCAGTACAGCACCAGGCCTCTTCCCATATGCATGCAAGACAAAAATTCCTCGTGATTTATAATGCAAAATAATTCAAACTCTTTCACCCATCCAGGTGTCTACCTCATCACATTCATCAGAGTAAATAAGCAAAAACTAGTTTTCTCCTCGGAAGAATTGTGCTACAAGCATTAAAACAGCAACTTTTCTCCTGCTCCATTAATTGAATGAATGTTGTCAAAAACTAATGCTTTAAAAATCACTTTCCTTTTATTGGTAGTTTAAACTTAACTAAGTAAGAGCCTTGACAGTAAATATGCCTGATTTTTACCAAAATCAGCTCCCAGCATACCACATGGGGGCGGTAGCAGCAAAGCAGCTGTGTGGTTCAGGCAGGACTTTGCACCAATTCATTCAGGTTTGACCTCCTGCTGAGAATCTGCATTTCTGTAGTGATACCACCTTGGAACCCTCAGAGGGGTCGCTTAAGTCAGATCCGACTCAACAGTAGTAGGTATCCCAAGTATACTGAATCATAATCTACATTTTAACAAATCCCCAGGTGTTTCTTATAGATCCCAGGTATACATAAGAATCACCTGAGGATCTTCTTAAAATATACACTCTGATTCAGTATATCTGGAGTGGAAATGCAAATTCTCAGCAAGGGGTTGAACCAGATGAATGAACTGGTTGGAAGCCCTGGTTTCAGGGTTCTCTTTTCCTCTCCCATCTCATTATCTTAGCCCCTTGTACTAAATCAAATGTTAATGTCCTCTGTTCTTACGCCCCTGAGACAGATAACCAATGTGGTAACTGCTAGGGATGTGTCATACCAACTCAACACTATTAGGACACAGATTTGGTTATTTTGGTTTTACACAGCATTCATTGCCAACTTCATTGAAAACATGTTTTCATCAGAACTTACCTCATTCCACCTACTGCTGGCTAAATTTATCTCCACAGAGATTAATAACATGGAATGATTAATTAAGGACCAAGCCATTTCCTGAGTACTTTGGACATGACTGTGATTCTGTGACTCTTGTGATTCACCCTCATTGCTTCAGTTGTCTGTCCCTGAACACAATGTGTTTATGTTTTCTGTGGTTTGTTGGTCTCATTTTTTTTCCTTCTTTCAAAGACATAAACACAATTAATTTGGAAAAGCAAAATTGTTTTTCCTTCTTTCTTTATAGAATGATATTAATTAAGACACAACAACTAGAGCAGTCCTATTAAGACCTAAATTATATCATGCCACTTTAACTCAAATCCCTCTACTAATTTCTCATCTCTAAGTAAAAGCTAAAGTCCTTACAAGGACTTATAAGTCTCCACAGGCTCTAAACAACCTCCCACCCTCCGTACACACTATCCTAACTCCCTCCTCTCTCCCCCACCTGCTACGTTCATCTCCCAAGGAAGAGCAGGTGTGCTGTCATCTCAGCATATTTGCACTTGGCTCGTCCCTCTCCTTAGATCGATCATCTTTTCCTCGCTGCCGCACCCATAACTACATGAGTCCTCCTTACTTTTTTTCAAATTTCATCTTCTTAGTAAGCCTTTCCTGGCCACTCTATCTTAAATGGAAGCCACCACTTGCTGATGCAGTGGGTAAGGCATTTCACAGCCAACCAGAGAGTTAGAGGTTCAAACCCACCAGCTATTCTGCAGGAGGAAGATGGGGCAATCTACTTTCATAAAGATTTACAGCCTTGGCAACCATATGAGGGTTGCTATGAGTCAGAACCAAATTGATAGTAGTGTTGTTTTTTTTTTTAATAAACCACTCACATCCATATACAGATTCACACATACTTTTCCTATAGCCCTTCCTTTCTTATTACTTTCTGCCTTAGCATTCATCAATAACATACTATACATTTTACTTATTTATGTATTTTATTCTATCTCCTCTACCAAAAAAAAAAAAAAAAAAACTCTCTGGAAGCAGGGTTAATTTTTCTTTTTATTTTATGAAATACTCTATCTCAAGCAAGGCATTGATGATTCAGTGGTAAAATTCCCACTCGGTCTTATATGTGTGAGTCTAATATTGGACCCTTGACTCAGTCTCATTAATCTATATTTGTATCCTTTCTCCAATACCCCACTGTCTAGATTAATGTAGCTTTACAGTAAGTCTGATAATCAGGTAGAATATTAATTTCTTCCAAAAATCTTGTTGGTAACGTCAATCTAATAGAATAATTTAGAGAGAACTGGCTTCTTAACCATACTGAGTCTTCCAATCCATTGGAGGGTGTCTTGGGCTGGGTTCATTACAGAAACAAAACCAGTGAAGCTCATATTAAATATATAAAGAGCTTTATCTCAAAGAAAGAGCAGGAGAAAGGGGTAAAACCCAGTCACTAGTGCTCGGACGGCTCCCTTGTTACCCTCCCGAGAGGGACCAGGTCTCCGGGAGCAAGGTAAGCACGGGCGGGTTGGTGCTTACTCACTGATCTGCACTGAACACTTTCCCTTGTTACCCTCCAGAGGGGGACCGGGTCTCCAAGAACAAGGTAAGCACGGGC
>NW_006921603.1:17625952-17627629 GCF_000298275.1 Orycteropus afer afer | reverse complement strand
GGCACTTAACAACAACAACAACAATCTCAAAGAAATGGCTCAAGAAGTTGTAAAGCCTGGCAAAATTCCAAGTCTGTGGATTAGATGTCAGCAAGGAGGCTTCTCCTGACTCACATAACTGCAGAGCTGACAACCTCAAGATCAGCAGTCAGATGCCAAGCTATTGGCCCACTGCTGTGGCGGCTGAGAAATCCAAGATCAGCAGGGAAAATGGCCAGTTTGCTAGCTCAACTCAAAGATCTGAAGGTCAGATGATGACAAGCCAGATGCAAGATCTAGATCAAGCAAAAAGCCAGGGAGCTTTGCCAGGATGTCCATATATATTCGAAACAGGCCACACTTCTGAGGAAATTCCCTTTCAACTGATTGGATGCTCATAATAGATCTCATCATGGAGGTTATTACATTATATCAGTTCTCAGCATGAGAATGACTACATCATAACTGCTATACCACTGAGAATCATGGCCTAGCCAAGTTGACACACAACCTTAACTATCATGGAAGGATATATATCTGGGGATCCCATAAGCAAGTGGGACCCATGTCATGCCCCTGGCCATACCCTGAGAAAATGGCAAGAGCTGAGAAGAAAAATAGCAGTATGGTTTTAAACCTCACCAGAGATGCTTTTGCACCAATAGTGGTCCCAAAGCTGCAGAAACCACTGATCATAAAACGATCATTTAATCAAAAGCTCTATCTCAGCACTAACTTATGAAGGATGAAGATCAGTGATCAGAAAAGCTGAAGACTTTTCCCCTTGGTTTAAGGTCTGGGTTCTCATGCTACCCTAGATTTAGTAGACGCAAGAAAGTTGGAGTTGAGTTTCCCATCAGCCCCATGAGATGGGAGTTGACATTAAGATGAAATGAGGAAAATAAGAAAATGAGATCATTATTGTTATTGAATTTCTAGAATGAGATTCATGACTGTGGCACCAGAATCTCTTTTTTGACTCTTTGTCCAGGAAGCAGTAAGTCCACAGGCTAACCTGGATAGAAAAATGGAGAGGAGCAGGAAGAAAAAACATTGTAAGAGAAGCAACTCACAAGTATCAAGAATGAACCCAAGCTTTCTGTTTTTAAAACAGCATTGAAGGAAATGGAGAATGAATTTTCAAATGTCAACAGGACTGCACAACAAAGCATATATATATCATTTAATTCAGCAGTCAACTTGGACACTATTTATTCCTATATTGCAAAGAATGATGTCAAACCCAAGCAAGGTGCAAAGGAAGAACTCCAGAATTTCTCAGAGTTGAAAGAGGCAAACTGGAAATCAATTAAAGACAGTTTTAATCCTAAAGGTCAGCAATCAAACCCCCACCAGCTGTTCCATGAGAGAAACATGTCACAGTCTGCTTCTTTAAAGAATAAAGACCAAACTCACTGCCACTGAGTCAATTCCTACTCATAGCGACCCCCATTGGGTTTCCAAGGTTGTAAATCTTTATGGAAACAGACTGCTTCCATGGGTTCGAACCACCACCTTTGGTTAAGCAGCCAAATGCCTTAACCACTACACAACCAGAGCTCCTTCTTTAAAGAATGTTGTTGTTGTTGTTGTTAAGTGCCGTCGAGTTGTTTCCAACTCATAGCGACCCCATGCACAGCAGAATGAAACACTGCCCGATCCCGCGCCAACCCCACAATCCCTGCTATACTTGAGCCC
>NW_006921603.1:17608904-17624637 GCF_000298275.1 Orycteropus afer afer | reverse complement strand
AATTCACATTGCTTGGTTCTACAATCGATGCCAATGGAAGCAGCAGTCAGGACATTAGACGACGTGTAGCATTGGGAAAGTCAACTGCAAAGGAACTGTATCAAGTGCTGAGGAGCAAGGATATCTCATTGAGGACTAAGGTGCGCCTGACACAAGCCATGATATTTCCAATCTTTAAAGAATACAGCCTTGAAAACCCTATAGGGCAGTTCTACTCTCTATTACAGGTACATTCTGAGTTGGAATCAACTTGATGGCAACAGGTTTGGTTACATAATTCTAAATTGCCAAGGACTGCAAAGCTGAGGCTAAATATAGATTACAATCTATTTAATCTAAATAAAATAAATGTATTTTTAGCTGAAATCATTTAATCTTACACAAAAACTCTCACTGCTGTCGAGTCAAATCCGACTCACAGTGACCCCTCCTTGGGTTTGTGAGGCGGTATCACGGAAGTAGATTGCCCAACCTTCCTTCTGAGGGGCGGCTGGTGGGTTTGAACCACCAGCCTTCTGGTTAGCAGTCAAATGCCTTAGGCACTCTGCCACCAGAACTCCCTTAATCTTCCTACACTCTAGAATTGCCAAGAAACTCCATACCAATTAAATCACCATTTCATATTCTGAGTTTCTACTATGTGCTATCTGTACTTGTCCTGATGAAAATATTTCTCAATTCAAATAAAGAAATTCAAACCAAAACCAATTTCACCTGATAGGACATGTGAAATTATACTCGTCTAATGGTTAATGTGGGTGGTATAGTGCCTAAGACATATTTGGCTGCTAACCAGAAGGCTGGCAATTCAAACCCACCAGTCACTCCTTGGAAGGAAGATTGGGCAATCTACTTCCAGAGAGATACCGTCTCAGAAACCCAAGGAAGTGTTGCTATGAGTCGGATCCAACTCGACAGCAGTGAGTTAGTTGAGTTAGTTAGAATTGTTAATGTTGCCCCAGAAATACATGGGATTAAACAGTTTTCTAAAAGCTTTTGAGCACCTGGATAATCACTTGGATTACCTCTAAGGCAACAGGGTTTGTAAACTTACTGATTTGGCTTAAAACAAAGGAGCCCATAAGAACTGACTGTTCCCAACAGTTTCAATCTCTTAGCTACTGCAGCTGAGGATAAATTCAGATAATGAAAAATGTAATAATGGACTGGGGAGAAGAGAGAGAACAAAAAATATTTCCTGGCATTGACTTACTCAGTCCTCAAAATTAACAGTCGCTACAATTCAAGTACCAGCTGCTACTACCTCATCTATCTATACTCATCATTGGTATTAAGTGGCACTTCATCCCTGTCTGGTGCATATGGTTATTAAACTAAAGGGTAGAGGTTACAGTGCACCCAGAGACACCTTGGATGAAAAGCCTGGTGATTGCATCTGAAAACTCAATTGCCACTGAAAAGCCTATGGAGTATGGTTCTACTTCAACACATGGGTTCGTCGTGAGTTGGAAGTGACTCCACAGCAACTGATTTTGCTTACTCTCCAACTCAATCCTTTGCTCTCTATCAATGACAATAATCTGGACAGCTAACACATGACTTTACTTTCCAGATCAAAGGCTATTTTATCTATATATTTTATTTTTCTAGTTATAAATGCCAAAGCTAGATGGAATATTTTTAATGAAAAAGAAAAATGAGGACAGATTTATTCTACCAAATTTATATTATAATGCTAAAGGTTTTTTTGTTTTATTTTTTAATGTGGTAGCAGTTCACAGATACAGAAAAGAAAATCCAGAAAAAAACTAGGTAGGTATAAATTTTTACTATAAGTAAAAGATGACATTTGAAATTCAGCAAAAAATGTAACCAAATTACAAACTAGTTGAGATACTTAGCTAAAGATATGGGCAGAAATACTTATTAGACTCATCCCATTTACCAAAGTAAATTTTAGAAGAATTAAAGAGAAATTTATTTTTAATAAGCCCATACAAACTCTAGAGGAATATATTTTTCTTCTCTTGGATTAGAGAAGAACTGTAATGGTTAAGGTTATATGTCAATTTGGTTAGGCCATGCTTCTCAGTTTGAAGATATTATGTAATCATCTTTCATTTTGTGATGTAATGTGAACAGCCAATCAGATGAAAGCAGAGTCTCCTTGGGGATGTGAACTGCATCCAGTATATATAGATGTTCTGGCAAAGCTCACTCTCTCTCAATTCTGCATTAAATCCTGCATATGCCTCGTCATCCTCTGACCTCTTGTTTTTGGGACATGAACCAGCACTCTCTCATCTGACATGCAGAGCTTGGATTTACAAACTCCTGCAACCCTGTGAGCCAACAGCCTGCTGCCTGGCCTGCAGATTTTGGATTCATCAGCCCCTGTTACCATGGGAGTCAGGAGAAGCCTCCATCCAGGGGCTGCCTGACCCATGCATTTGGAACTTGCCAGCCTCCACAATTGCATGAGCCATTTCCTTGAAATAAATCTGTGTATTTATATATCTGGGAAGCTGGATTATATGAAGAAGAAGGTAGCATCAGGATTGGAGGAAGAGACATTAACAATCTGTGAAATGCAAATGAATAACCTTGCTTGCTGAAAATGAAGGTGACTTGAAGCACTTACTGATGAAGATCAAAGACTACAGTCTTCAATATGAATTACACCACAAAATAAAGAAAAAAAAAAAATCTCCAAAACTGGACCAATAGGCGATGTCACAATAAAAGGAGAAAAGATTGAAGTTATCAAAGATTTCATTTTACTCGGATCCACAGCCAACACCCATGAAAGTAGCAGTCAAGAAATCAGACATCGTATTGCACTGGGAAAATCTACAAAAGACTTCTTTAAAGAACTAAGGAGCAAAGATGTCACTTTGAAGACTAAGGTGTACCTAACCCAAGCCATGGTATTTTTCTATGAAATGGGGAAGAGAGTACCTGTTTAACAAATGGTGCTGGCAAAACTGGTTATTCATTTGCAGAAAAATGAAACAAGATCTGTATCTCATACCATACACAAAAACTAACTCCAGATGGATCAAACACTTAAATGTGAAACCTAAAACTATAAAGTTCCTCAAGGAAAAACTAGGAGCAAATTTAGGGGCCCTAATATATGGCATAGGAGCTCTGGTGGCATAATGCCTAAGGCATTTGACTGCTAATCAGAAGACTGGAGGTTCAAACCCACCAGCCACTTCTCGGAAGAAAGATTGGGCTATCAACTTCTGTCGTGATATCGCCTTTCTATGAGTCAAAACCAATTCGACAGCAGTGAGGTTTTTTTTTTTTTTTTTTAAATATATGGCATAAATAGACTATCAAGCATAACCCAAAATGCACAAAAAGCAGAAGAGAAACTAGATGAATGGGACCTTCTGAAAATTAAATTTTTATGTGCTTCCAAAGACTTCTTCAAGAGAGTCAAAAGAGAACCTAAAGATTGGGAAAAAATATTCGACAAGGACATATCTGACAAGGGACTTATCTCTAGAATTTATAGAAAACTCCATCACCTCAACAACAAAAAGACAATCCAATTAAAAAATGGGCAGAAGACATGAATAGACATTTCACCAAAGAAGATATCCAGACAGCCAACAAACATGAAGAAACGCCCACAATCATTAGCCATTCGAGATTCAAATCTAAACAACAATAAGATACCATCTTGCCCCAGCACTAGTAGCAAAGTTCAACAAGACAGAAAATAGCAAATGCTGGTGAGGATGTGGAGAGATTGGGACTCTCATACACTGCTGGTGGGACTGTAAAATGATACAACCACTGTGGAAAGTGGTATGGTGACTTCTTAAAAAGTTGGAATTAGAAATAATACCATTTGACCCAGCCATTCCATTACTAGATATATATCCTAAAGAAGTGAGAGCCAGGGCAAGAACAGACATATGCACACCCATGTTCATTGCAGTACTATTTACAATAGCCAAAAGATGGAAACAACCTAGGTACCCATCAACAGAAGAATGGATAACCAAACTATAGTACATACACACAATGGAATACTATGTAACCCTAAAGAATAATGCAGAATCTGCAAAACACCATATAATGTGAATGAACTTGGAGGATATTATGCTGAGTGAAATAAGTCAATCACAGAAGGACAAACGTTGTATTAGTCCGTTATTGTAAAAGTCAAGGAAAGGTTTATATATGGAAAGAAATTTTCTTTGTTGGGTACCAGAGGTGGGAAGGAACAGTTAAGACAGGTAGAGACAAGTATTGATTTGAGTGCAGAGAAGGGCAATGAACCATATGTGAATGATCAAGATGGTGGCATTGAGGAAGAGGTAGAGAGGTGCGTGGGAGCTACAGACAACAAAGATGAACCTTTTTGCACATACAGTACTGCATTGTCAGTGAAGGCAAACACTGATATACAAGTGGACAGAGGGGTGGACAGGCCAAACTATTAGCTATGTCTATGCAGGGGGGAGTGTGTCCAAGACCATGTATATGGTTGGGAGACAATGTTTCTACAAGTGTATTGTATGTTCCGTAAGAATTCCCATGTATATAATAGAGCTTACAAGGGACAAGATTGTGGTCACTTCTGGGCCATGGCCAGCTACTCAGAGGGAGTTAGTAGTTGGACCTGTGAGGTTGGGACTATGGTTGCTGGGGACATCAATCTCAATTGGCATAACATACTGCACAAAAACATTGTTCCACATACTACTTCGTGAGTAGCAACTGGGATCTTAAAAGCTTGCAAGCAGCCATCTAGATGCAACGATGGGTCTCTCCTCATCCAGAGCAAAGAAGAATGAAGAAAACCAAAGATGCATGGAAACAATTAGTCAAAGGGACTGGTACACCATGCGATCCTCAGCCTATACAACTATGAGACCAGAAGGACTAGATGGTGCCCGGCTACCAGTGTCAACCCCTTGGAGGGGGAACCTATGCAGGAGATCCTGGATAAAGTGGGAGAACAATGTGGAACAACACTCAAAATCATTAAAAAAAAAAAAAAGGGACCAGGTTTGCTGGTCTGATAGAGCCTGATGTAACCACTGAGACTATGGCCCCTAGCTGCCCTTCAGGAACCCCCTCCTGTGGCATCCAGGCAAACAAAATACAGGCATATGAGCTGAACATTTACATTAGGTAGATACACTCCTTGGAGAGATCAATTATAGGAGAATAGTAGGGCTGTGTACTCACAGGGAGACAGCTGGGGTGGCAGGAGTGTATGGAGGGAAGGACACAGGGAAGAGGTAACTATGGGGAGGAAGTGGGAGGGGAGCTATTGTATTGTGGGAAAATGCAGTCAATATCATGAGACAAAGTATATGTGAGCTGCTGTATGGAAAGTGAATTTGCTCTGTAACCTTTCACCCAAATTACAATAAAAAAAGAATAAAAAATATAGACTCTTCAAAATATGGATACTTTAACTGTCAGGGTTTTCCCCTTTTTTGAAATACAACAAATTTTTGATTAATCCTCCCCATGCCTCCACCCCCAAGGCTGGCCTGTGGTAGCCACAGGGAAGTTTTAATTAGAGACTGGATTCTTTCCATTCAGCACAACATTCCTGGACTGTTTTTCTTCAATTACACAAGCATAGGTTCAAAAACAGTCCAATTAACATGGCAGTATTCAAAGAAAAACACTGGGGAAATATATCTACTACTTCCTTTCCAATATATTGCATCTGTGGTAGTTAAGGTTGTGTGCCAATTTGGCTGGGCCATGGTTTTGAATGGTTGAGCAGCTGGATACAGTTATTTCCTGTGATGTGACTGGTAATCAATTCCATGGCGGAATCTGCTGTGAGCATCTGAGTGGCTGCCTTAGGGATGTGGTCTGCTTCCAGTGTATAAGCAGCAGCTTTGAGACTGATTTCTATCCTTTTGGCATGCTTGGATCCTGCATTTAGTCAAATCTTCATTCAGCAGCCTGACATGTTGCCTGCCAATCTTGGGATAGTTTATGGACTTGAACTATTGGCCTGCCATGTTGCTTATCTTGAGACTGTGCTATTTTACTTGTTGACACTGGGTTTGTCAGCCTTAGCAGCCAGCAGCTGCCTGAGTTAAGAGACGCCTCCAGCTCCAGTGGGCCAGAAGTAAGAGGCTGAGCTGAAGCCCAAGTTGAAGAGCCTTCACCCAGCCCCTAATGCTGACACTTTGAACTTGGACTTCCAGCCTCCTGAATGGTAAGAGAATAAATCCCTGTTTGTTAAAGCCACCCACTTGTGGTATGTTCTATTACAGCAGCATTAGAAAATAAATAAAGCATCTTAAAGAAAATATAAAATTTTAGTTTAATAATTTACATAAAAACCTTTGATAAAGTGACAAGTTTTATTAGAAAAGTCATCATCTTCATCACCCATATACAAGAAGTCTCCAGATTATGAATGAATTATTTTCCTAAACCTGTCTTTAAGTTGAACTTGTATGTAAATCAGAATAGTTAAGTTCATTGGGTTCAGTTTCTATTTAATTTCAGTTAGTAAATGTTCATCTCAGTATATACTATACAGTGTACCTTTCTATGCATAAAAAGCATTAAAGAAACACTTTCAGATACAGTAAATAAAATATACACTTGAACATAATATAGTAATAATGTTTTGATGCACATCACAAAGTAGCACATATTATTACGAACCATTGTACAATGTCCCTCAATATCTACTGGGAATTGGTTCCAGGACCCCCAGACACCAAAATCTGCACATGCCCAATTCCCTGATATAAACTGGCATAGTATTTGCCTATAACCTACATACATCCTCCTGTGTACCTGATACAATGTAAATGCTATGTAAATAGCACTTTATGCTCCTTCTTAGCCATTAAAATGCTTTGCCCACTTAATTGCTCCACTCTCCCAATACTTTCAATCTGCAGTTGGTTGAATCTAACTAGTCCCTAGTACGTACTGAGGGCCAACTCTATGTACTTCAAATTTTTAATAAACTTTATGGGGTTGGTTCGTAACTATGAGTTGCATGGAACTTGGACATTCATGACCTGGGAACTGCCTAATAATACATTCTAAAGCAATCTTGGAGGTGTTTCACACCATGGTTGAAGTCATACATTATCACTGCGCTACTCCAGTAGCATGGCTATAGGAAAGTGTGTGTGCGTATGTGTGTGTGTGTGGGGGGATGTAACTCATGAGGAATGGTCAGTATACACAAACATATTTGCAAAAAATGTACTTCATGAGCCAGAAATGGAAAAGGAGAATTAAAACATACAACTTATGCTCAACTACAGAAATATTTTCCAGTTGTGAACTAATTACAATGCTCAGGAAATGCTAGCATCCTCATAATTTTGGGCATATTATTGTACAAAACTGGAATTTTGCAATCTTTGAAAAGGCATAATTGATGCCATCTCTTTAGCATTCCTGAGAACAATGAAACATTTTGGCCTGTAGTAGAGTCATTATCAAGGAGGTATCTCAGACATAAAGATGTCCTGAGGACTGTAGGGAAAATCTGTAAGTTCATAAATGGAAGAACAGAAACAACTGTGAATAAACAGGACCAGCTCAGAATTCACCCTAAGAGATGAGAAGTGACCCCAAAATATTAATATCCTTTTACAAACTAATGGAATGTTTTTACACTTTATTTTGCAACACTGCCACTTTTCTGCGAATGAGTCATGAGTTGAGGCATTCTCATAAAAATGCAGCCATAGCTCTGTTAACTAACCGCACATTGCAGGTGATCAATACTTTCAGACACGGGTAAGATGAACACAAGTCATTCGTTCTTTCCCAGGAAGGAGTCTGACCAGATTACTTTCTTCTTAACACAAGATGATATCAGCTGTACTAAGAAAAACCGATTGATGGGAGTTGAAAAATTGATAATTTCTGAATATGAAGAACTTTAGTCAGTGAGGCAGGCTAGGAGGGAGGCCACAGTAGGGAAAAGACAGCAAAACCCACTGGAGTGTGTCTAGACCGAAGGACACATGAAGTAGGGCATTAGGAAGTGGGTCAACTGCCATGGAGTCGATTCTGACCCATGGTGACTCCATGTGTGTAAGAGTAAAACTGCTCTGTCAGAGTAAAACTGCTCCACAGGGTTTCCAAAGACTGATTTTTCAGAAGTAGACTGCCAGGCCTTCTGAGGTGGACTTGGACATGCAGCCTTTTGGTGAGCTGCCACATGGGTAACTGTTTGTACCAACCAGGGACTCCTCAGAATGTGGGCCCACACCAAACTCACTGCCGTCAAGTCAATTCTGATGTTAAACAACCCCATAAGACAGAGTAGAACTGCTCCATAGGGTTTTCAAGGCTTTAAATCTTTATGGAAGCAGACTCTGCCACATCTTTCTCCTGTGGAATGGCTGGTGGGTTCGAACCATCAACCTTTTGGTTCACAGTAGAGTGCTTTAACCACGGCACCATCTAGAAACCCACCCCCACCCTACCCCCAAATCACTTCCATCTAGTCGATTCCAATTCATAGCAACACCATTGAGCTTCCAAGGCTGTAAATCTTTATGGACACAGACTGCCTCATCTTTCTTTCACGGAGCAGCTGGTAGGTTTGAACCATCGACCTTTTTGGCTAGCAGCCAAATGCTTTAACCACTATGCTCCCTACCAGCGCTTCTTTAGTAAATGGAAGGGGGTGCAAAAATTGAAGTGAAAAGGTGACAAAGACCTTGTTCTTAGGAAAAGAGGTGGAAACTTTTTTTCTATTTCCAAACTGTTCACACTACCCTGTTCCTAAGACCCAAAACTCAAGGCAGGGATCTTTAGTAGATAGGTCAGCTACATGTAGGTTTAGCCTGCTCTTGAAGCTCATCCTGGGAACTGAATCACCAATTTCATAATAGTGTTTCTGTGGGAAAAGCGTTTCAAAGTCAGCCTGTAAGGCAGTTGTTTAGAAACATGACACAGAATCCTTCATAATATGGAGATTATCTATTTGGGTGCAATTCTTTAAGTGTATTCTTTAAGTTTTAGCATGTAATCAATATGTTTTGAATCTCCAAATATATTCTAAGATGCACAGTAAAAATGAAACTTAAAAAAAAAAAGCCCAATATTTGTGTCACCAAGATTAAACTTGTGTTATTATATTAAGTATAGCAATACTTTACTACTGACATTTGTAACTGAAGTGATACTTAGGCACAGCTGAATAAATGTGTCTCTTTTCAGACACACCAAATACAACAACCTATCACTTCAATAAACAATTCTATTACTAGGAACAGCTACAAATATGCAAGGACTTTATATCATTCTGCAAATACAAGAGGTAATGCTTAAGGCTACATATTACATACATTCAAATAACCTTGATTATTTGAAATATGTATAAGCAAGAAAGACACTTTTATAAAAGGTCAAAGAAATTTATCACTGTTTCTATCTTAGAGCAAGAAAAAGCTATTGCAAGCCAATTCAGACATTTAAAACGATACCTTAAAAGTTATTGCTATTATTCTACTAGGACAGATTATTGCTCAAAATTACCCATTTCAAAATACCAAGAACTTCTCGTTGTGTTATTTTTTTAAGCAAGAATAAAGACTTTTAAAATTAAACCTTTCATCTGTGTGAAAAGAGAAATTTATTATAATTCAGTAAGAGTCCGTGTTATTTTTAAAAATGATGACTAAAATTCATAAAGTATCTGTATCATTTTTCTAATATAAATATTGGAAGTAACAATTCCATACATACATAGAGCACTAAAAATACACAATTATGCACAAGGACAAAAAAATAACTTTACATATTATCGTTTTAGGTATTGCATTTCTTTTCCTGGTTCCAATATCATACCAGAATACGAAGGGGTGAGCTAATTATTCAGTTTGCAAGCCTCTGGGTGTCAAGTGTTTTTGTATATATATCAGTTATCACACATTAACAATGTTTAAAAATCTTCGATCATCCTGGTCACTTGTTTTTATTTCCCATATTTCCGTTTCTCAATAGGTCTTGGATCAAAAGTTAGTTGAGCTAGAAAAACTGTAGGATCCAGCATGAAACTTATTCCCCATGATACATTTAATGGTGGCATAAAGTTATATTAAGTCTTACAGGGCATGAAAGACAATGAGTACATCAACATGTAGATAAAATGCAACAGTTCCCTCTCTGCTTGCTTACTTGGCTCTCATGTCTCCAGAGGAAAGAGAAGCCAGAGTTGTTAAGAAGTAAGGGTCCATCAGAACTGGTGAGAAATGGGGATGAAGTGGAACAGGGAGGAAGCAAGTGCCAGATGATACAAGGAAATTACAAAATATTTCCTATCTATTCTTCCTTGTCCTGCTAGAAGCGGGGACAGGTTCCCCTGCACCCCACTGTTACTCTAATTACTCTGTTCCCCCCATCCACACATTGTGAAAACAGCCACTCCTTTCAGAGGGTATATCTGTTCCTCATTTGGAAGCCTTTTCACACATTTGAGAAATAGGCTATATATGTTTGAACATCTGGAAAATACCAAAGAGTATGGTCTTCTAAGACACCGAAAATCCAAATCAGTTACCATCGAGTCAATTGGACTCATGGTGGCCCCATGTGTAGCAGAGTAGAAAATGCTCCATAGCATTTTCAAAGGTTGTGATAATTTGAAGTAAACTGGCAGGCATTTCTTCCATGGCATCTGAGTGGATCTGAACTACCAACCTTTTGGTTAGCAGTCAAATGGTTAACAGTTTGGGCTATCCAAGGACTCCTCCTCTATGACAGAGCTTCTTAAATTTTAATGTGTATACATTCAACTGGGATCTCTTATCAAAATGAAGTGGTCTGGGGTGGGGCCTCAGAGTCTGCATTTCAATGAGCTCCAAGGAGATGCAATGCTCTTGGTCCATGGGCCACACTCTTGAGAAGAGTCTACAGCAGACAGAAAGGGCCATTTCTGTCTTTCTGGGCCATAAATATACAGAGTAGGACTGCCTCATATTAGCACTTGGAAGTGCTGAGTGGAATTGAGGCCTGCTCCAGGGTCAGCTGCCTACCTAAGCACATCTTCAGACAAAAGGAGTAGCTAGACTGCTTTGCTGTCCACCACACTTGTTGTTGTTGTTGTTGTTATGTGCCGTCGAGTCAAACCCGACTCATAGCGACCCCTCCTTGGGTTTCCGAGGCAGTATCACTACGGAAGTAGGATTGCCCAACCTTCCTTCCGAGGAGTGGCTGGTGGGTTTGAACCGCCAGCCTTCTGGTGAGCAGTCAAGTGTCTTAGGCACTATGCTACCAGAGCTAGCTTAATACATTTCTGAGAGCACCATGACCATATCAACAGCTTAACAAGTATCGTATTTTTACACAAATAACCCACACGTTATGTTTTTTGCCAACCCACAACCCTCCCTGCACTATTTTTGTAAATGTGTTATGCTGAGCGTTATTAAATGTGGGTGGGCACATTATTTATGTGGGTGTGTTATTGTAAAAAAATCCAGTAACGTAATTCAATTTGAGTAAGTGAAGAGGTCTATTTGCTGGGAAGGAGCCCTGATGGCACCGTGATTAAGCACTCATCTGCTAATCCAAAGGTCAGCAGTTTGAACCCATGTACTGCTCTGTAGGAGAAAGATGTGGCAGTCCACTTCCATAAACATGACAGCCTTCGAAACCCTGTGAGGCAGTCCAACTCTGTATAGGGTCACTGTGAGTCAAAACTGACCCAACGGCATTAGGTTTATTTGCTGGGAATAAAACTAATCTTTTACACATTTAGTCCTCCTTAAAGGGAACATGATATAAAGGTATCAAAAAACAGCATATTAAATTTCATAGTAAAATGCCGTATGTGTACACATATACATACAGTAAGAATTCTAAGAAATTCAATGCCTTCAGAACAAAGTGCTACCACTGCTCCCAACTAAAATCATCTCCTCTTCCAAACACCAGGAAAAAGCCTTGAATTGTGAGGAAAATGACTGCATTGCCTGCCAGCACAAGGCCACAAGCTCCCCACTTGATCTGAAACACAAGAAAAGAAGGATTTACTTTTTATTCTCTTCTTACTGCGTATTTGCAAATCTCTGTTATTTTCTGCATTAGAAACATCCAATGAAATATTACATAAAGCTGCTAAAAGTCTTAATAACGTAATAGGTGGGAGACAAAGAACTATTCAATAATTAGTCTAATTACTTGCATGATGGTTATTAATTAAGTCTAGTACCATCCTTAACTTGTTCTCCATTAGACATATTGCTCTAGTTGTTTTCAGTAGATAATAACTGCCTTAAGCAAAATACTTGTAGAAAGATTATGAGTGATCCAATTATAATACTGGGTATTGAAAGTTTTGCACGAATTGCCTCCTTTTGTGGCAAACAGGAATTGAAGTTATGGGTTTGGTTGTTTCTTTTCTAGGTGGCAAAGACTTTAAATAATAAATAATCTGTATACAAATAAAAGCAGCTCCCCAGCTTGGCAGATTGATTTTACAAAAGCACAATCGGAGGTAAGAGCACCCTCTAGTGGACATTTTTTGTTTTTCTATAACCAATAGAAACACCAATGACGTTTCTTCATAAAACAGATGCAGTAATAAAAGACAAAAATATTTATAGCAAACCTAATAAATGCTGGTCTGAGGCACAAGTATAGGGTCACGAGAATCTTTTAATAAAGAACATTTCATGCTTCTCCATTACCTAGATCAAGTACAACCTGACATGGTGCTCAAAACCGTTCCCCAGGCAGGCTTTCCCTTACCAACCTTTCTACCTCAAGTGCTCCCTTTTTGCTCCATCATACTAGAGCACCCTGATTTTTCTTTTTTAAAATTGTGGTGAAAATATACAAAACACAACATACACCAAGTCAACAATTTCTCCACGTATAATTCAGTGACATTGATTACATACTTGAAGTTGGGCAATCATTTCCTCTATTCTTCCCCAAATGATTCTACCATCATTAACATAATACACTGGGTTTTTCTTTATTCTACAAACTGCATTTTCACTTGGGTGCCATTGTTTATAACAGCTTTCCCTACATGAGTCAAAACCCTATTTATGCTCCGAGGACCGTATCACATGCCAGTTGGAATGTCTCTCCTCTATGGCCTTCTGATCATATTCCAGTGCACGTACAGTATACTGACTCATCACGCTAGTTCACGGGATTGTACAAAGAGCAGATGTTCCAAAGATACTTACTGAATGAATAAGCAAGACCTGTGCACATCTGATACTCAACACCCTCAACGATAATTTCACAAAACGGAAACAGAATGTAATTCAGAGTGGGAGAAATAAAAGCAAACAGTAGGAAAGACAGTAAGCATCAAAGAACTGCATAAATTACATGAACCATGTGTTTTTTGGAGAAGAAAGTTTTTACATTGGGTCCAAAAGGATGTCATCTTATCCACTTTATCTTCTGGTATCTAAAAGTCATCCCTCAATAGATGCCTATTATGGAATTGAGAGTCGAGTCCACGGTTCTGTTTGCAGGAGAGAAATCTGACATGATATTCGCTTTGTAACTAGAAATGCATTGCTACTGTGGTCTCTGTGGATTGTCCTAAGATGTAGGAGGCAGAGATATAAGAACAATTCAGGAGAACAGTTGAAGGTAGAAAACGCAAGAAAGAACATGGTCTGGCTAAGGACTGTTAATGGAAACAAAGACAGCATTTTAAAAATGTGGCCAAGAGACTGACAGACAGATCTGCAAAGGAGAAACAGAGAAACTAAAAACACATCTGGGTTTGAGTATAAAGTAAAAGCACTGAAAATGAAACTGAGGTCCTAGACAGAGGCCTTTGAAGTAAACACAGTGACAATCTGGCTGAACAATAGAAAACAAAACTTACCACAGCCACCCGAGCAAGAATAACAGGAAATCCAAAGGCAGAAACGACAATTCCAGTAGTGAAGAAATATGCTAGTTCCCGACAGGCACTACTTGTTGCATCTGAGTCATATGTTGTTCTTTTGGCAATGAAGTGGGGGATGGGGGAAATGGCGTGAAATATCAGGACGAACAAGGGCCAGTATACGCTGTCAGGTGGACCCAGAAGAAACCCCAAGAAGAAATGTTACAGTTACATTTTAAATGAAAGGCATACTATTGTTTTTAAAAGAATGTTAATCTAAGTATCTGTCAAGAATGTATACAATTGTTAATATTAGTAAATAAGATGGCTTTACCATGGCCAGGTAAGTACTGATAATTTTAAAAGGATCAGCTCATTAACATATAGGTACTTTATACAATATAAAGAAACAACTGCACAGTGCATAATCAAAACACTTCATTATTCTCTGTCTTGCTGTTGTGAGTGCCGTCAAGTTGACTCTGACTCACTGTGACGCTATATGACAGAGCAGAACTTACCACAGGGTTTCCCAGGCTGTCATCGCTATGGATGTCATCGCTATGGATGTCATTACTATGGAAGCAGATCGCCAGGTCTTCTCCCCCACAGAGCTGCTGGGTGGGTTTAAACCATTGTGCCCCCAGTGTTTGGTGTTTTTTGAATTAATAATTGTCATTTCTTTAAGGGCAGAATCTTATCTCAGTTGCGTTTGCTTCTGCTATAGAAAACATAGTACAGTGGCTTGCACATGCTAACTCAAGAAAGATCTTTTCAGTAAGTGCCTCCTTGAAATCTTTCAATGGCTTCCTATCACTCAGAAAACCAAAAACCAAATCCACTGCCATCAAGTCAACTCTGACTCATAGTGACTCTCATTGGGTTTCTAAAGCTGTAAATCTTTACAGAAGTAGGTTGCCTCATGTCCTCTCGCAGAGTCGCTGGTGGTTTGAACCACCAACCTTCTGATTAGCAGTCAAATGCCTTATGCACTGAGGCACCAGAGCTCCATTATCGCACTTAGAATAAACCCAAATTCCTTGCCCTGGTCTACAAAGCCTTGTGTGATCTGGTATTGCTTATTTCTCCCATTCATCTAGTATCATCTCCCCATCTTCCCTGTGGCCACACCAGCTTTCTTTCTTTCCCTGAACACTGCAAGCTCATTCTTGCCTCAAGGCCTTTGCACTAGCTGTGCCTTCTGCCTGCAATGATCCTTCTTCCTCCCTGGTGCTCGATGGCTCCTTCTTATCACACAAATCTAAAGTGAGGTGTCCCCTCCTAGAAGTGGCTTTCCCTGACCATCCATTCTAAAGTACTCCGGAGTCACTCTTAGTACATCACCCTCTTTTAATTTTCTGCACTGCACTCCTTCCTATCTGATAGTTTCTTGTTTATGAGGTGTCTATTTGTCATGGTGAATTACCATTTATCTCTACTGACTACAATGAAATGCTCCATTAACAATTGTTGAATGAAAAAAAAAATAATAAACGTATTTCAAGCATGTTGTTAGGTGCCATCGCGTCAACTTTTGACTCATAGTGATCTCATGTGACAGAGGAGAACTGTCCATAGGGTTTTCTAGGCTGTAATCTTTACAGGAGCAATTCCAAGGTCTTTCTCCTATGGATCCACTAGGTGGGTTTGAACTTCCAACGCTATGGTTAGCCACCAAGTGCTCAGCCATTGCACTTTAAGTATGGAAGGCATGAAAATAGATATGCTTGGTAATAAACACATTAGACACATTCTAATATTTATTATAAATGATCAGAACAATGTAATGCAAAACAAAGTTTTCTTCCCCAAATCCAATGTTTTATATTTACTAAAAATATCCCAATTATCTTTGCTCAGTAACTACTTCAAAAATAATCTATCATTTTATTCTCTACCAGCTTTATTACACTTTATTTTTTGAGGAAA
>NW_006921603.1:17587834-17608804 GCF_000298275.1 Orycteropus afer afer | reverse complement strand
TCACAATACAATGCTAACACAGATCCACCCAGACACACAGGCCTTCTGAGAAGGAGTGGGGGTAATGTGATGAAAGCTGCCCATTTTAGCCACAGATGTAAGGAGGCAGGATGGTAGCCAAAGACCAAGGGGGAAAGTGCCCTTCATCAGGAGGACTCGGCATGGAAGCACTGAGTTTGGATTCCTAATTTTAAACTAGAAGGATTCTACTGTATGTCTTAGTTTCTTAGCGCTGTTGTAACAGAAATACCACAAGTGAGTGGCTTTAACAAATAGAAATTTATTTTCTTGCAGTTTAGGAGCTAGAAGTCCAAACTCAGGGCACTGACTCTAGAGAAGGCTCTCTCTCTAGCTCTGGGGGAAAATCCTTGTCAGAGCTTCTCCAGCCTCTTGGTTCTTTGGCTCCTCTGGTGATCTCCACTTGGAACTATCTTCCCCCATTTGTGCTTGCTTGTCTCTGCGTCTATGCTTTTCTTTAGACCACTTGGAAGTAACTGGATTCAGGAGACCCTCTATACTGGTGGCATAGGGCCTAAGACATTTGACTGCTAACCAGAAGATTGATGGTTCAAACCCACCAGCCACTCCTCAGAATGAAGATTGGGCAATCTACTTCCATAGTGATCCCTCCTTGGAAACCCAAGGAGGGATGGCTATGAGTCCTATCTGACTTGAGGGCAGTGGGTTTGGGTTGTTGTTGTTGTTCGTTTTTTTTTTTTCCCCCCCATATGCAGGTATGGCTCCATTAACATAATAAAGAAAATCCTATTTCTAAAGGAGATTATGTCCACAGATAGGGAGGTCAGGGTTCAAACACCTACTTAACATTACTGTTAAGACTCAGAGATTCTCTAGATCAAAGCTCTTATTTTACCAATGATGAGACAGACAGAGGGAAGAGGCCTGAAAACAGACCCCACTGTCGCCCAACACGCCTACAGCCAAGAGCTCCTAACTCTTCCCAGAATATATTGACAGCTTTCTGAAAAATTATCTAAGAGAACCTATGTGCCCATTTATACTGAGCAACCAATATCCAACTAAGAGACCTGTTAATAGAGAAGCAACCTTGTTTATATACAAAATTTAGATATTAAACATTCAGTAAATATACTGTAAGTCAAGGGTTGGAAAACTTTTTCCATAAAGGGCCAGCGAGTAAACATTTTAGGCTTTGCAACTGTTCAACTCTGCCACTGAAGCTCCCACGCAGCCACGTTATTGTTGTTGTGTGCCACTGAGTCGATTCTGACTCACTGTTGTTAGATGCCATCATGTCGGTTCTGATTCACAGCAACCCTATGTACAACATAACAAAACAGTGCCCAGTCCTGCACTATCCTCACAGTTGCTGCTATGTTTAAGTTCATTGTTACAACCACTGTGTCTGCCCATTTCGTTGAGGGTCTTCCTCTTTTTTACTCACCCTCTACTTTACAAAGTATGATGTCCTTCTCCAGGGACTGATTTCTCCTGATAACCTGTCCAAGGTCCCTGAGATGAAGTCTCACCATCTAATGCTTCTAAGGAGCATTCCGGCTACACTTCTTACAAGAAAGATGTGTTTATTCTACTGGCAGTCCATGGTATATTCAATTCTTTGCCAAGACCCCAATTCAAAAGCATCAATGCTTCCTGGTCTTCCTCAGTCATTGTCCAGCTTTCACATATATATGAAGCGATTGAGAATACCATGGCTTGGGTCAGGGACACTGCTTTTCAACATTTTAAAGAGATCTTTAACAGCAGATTTGCCCAGTGCAGTATGTAGTTTTGCTTGGTTTATGGTATCACTCACTATTCTCCCTGAGTGTAGTCTATGTACTTTGCTATCCTATCTTGGCCAGAATGACTGTCTTAACATAAAAACCCCCTAGACTTCCCGTCAAACCCACTCTCAAGATTGTTCCCCAGCTCCTACTGCCTGAAGAAGAAAGTGTAACCTCCTTTATGTGCATACAAAGCCCAAAAGCACTGCCCATACATCCTTGATCCTTGACCAAACCCCTTCTACCACTCCTTCTGCTCTGTCACAAGGAACCATATGCAGTTTCCTCAACAGTCTATGCATTCTCATGTTTCTGAGCCTTAGTATATGACTTTCCTGCTGCTTAAAATCCTGTTAAGGAACGCTGGTGGTGCAATGGTTAAGCAGTTGGTTGCTAACTGAAAGGTTGGTGGTTCAAACCTACCAGCTGCTCTGTGGGAAAAATATGTGGCAGTCCGCTTCCATAAAGATAAAGCAGTTCTACTGTCCTGTAGAGTTGCTGAGTCCAATGGACTCAAGGGCAACAGCTAAACCTGTTAAATCTGTTAAATGTTAACAATTTTAAAAACAGTTCAATCTTCTTTCCCCAGATATCTCTATGGTTTGCTTCCTAATTTTCTGTTTGTGCTCATGTGTCCACCTCTCAGAGAGGGCCCAACCCCTTTGTGTCTTCACATAGCTTTATTCTTCCTTACACTTCTACCCCTGACAGTCTGTACATTTGTTTATCTGTTTATTGACTGCCCCCACCCCCATGCCCTTCTCCCCCATTGGAATATAGACTGAGAGAGCAGGACCTTTGGTTTTTTTCTTTCTTAATTCCCAATTTCCATAACAGTTGTTGAATAAAGGAATTTGTTGAATGTTTCCTCTACAGGGAATGCCCTTCCTTGACTCATCAGGCTGATATACTCTTATTTATCAATCTCAGTTCAAGTACAGCCTCTTCTATGCAGTGCTCCCTTGACTCTCCAAAGGAAACACAGAGGCAACTGTCATTATGCTCTCAAGGTTCTGTGCACATCTCTACCAGGGCCTCAAACTGATTCATTTCAGTTCAACCTCCCGCTGAGAATTTGCATTTCCACCCCAGATATACTGAATCAGAATCTACATTTCAACAAGATCCTGAATCAGAATCTATCTATACTCTTACAACATCCCCAGGTGATTAAGAATCTGGGGTGGAAATGCAAATTCTCAGCAGGGGAGAGAACTGGAATGAATTGTTTTGAAGCCCTGGTCTCCTACAGAAGTCATTTGTTGACAGAATCATTTGGCTGTCTCTCTGTCACAACTTGAACCTTACGTATGCTTCTCGAGTACAGAACGTCTCTCTTCATTCTTGTGTGTCCAGGACACAGCACACTACCTGGTCCAATATAAGTGTTTAATAAATGTTTACTAAATGAATAAATCATTTTCAAAAGCGCTTTCCTCTGCACAAAGACAATTAACCCATTATGAGACTGGTTTTAAAATTTGGGCTTCACCAACTCAATTGGTCAGAATTTCATGCTAAATTGACCAAACTCTAACATCCGTAATAACACTGACAAAGACACAGAAACAAAAATAGTTCTTTTTGAAAGATAACTTACCCATAATCCTCTAAGGCACATCCCAGCATAAGAAAAGTCAACCCAATAGCCCCACTGAAGGATAATGCCACAAGAGCTGTGAAAAACAAAATTAAGATTTAAATGCTGATCCCAGATCACTGGATAGAGAATCTAGGGGGAGGACGGATGTGGAATGACTACTATCGAGGACAGAGTTGCTTTTTGTGGCGATGAAAATGTTCTGGAATTAGATAGTGGTGATGGTTATACCACAGAGCCCTGGTGGCACAGAGGTTAAAAGTGCTCACCTGATAACCAAATGGTTGGCAGTTCAAACCCATCAGTGGCTCTATGGAAGAAAAATGTGGCCGATTCTGTAAAGTTTTACAACCCTGGACACCCTAAGTGTTGCTATGAGTTGGAATTGACTCAATGGCAATGAGTTTGAGTTTTGGTTTTGGACAGTTGTACAAGCTTGTGAGTATACTAAAAACCACTGAATTAAACACTTTAAAGAGGTTAGTTTTATGGTATGTGACTTTTACCTCAATAAAAAAGATTTGAGTAAAAAAAAAAGCATTAAAGATTGCAAAGTTAGCAATTTATTTCATTACCTGATGTTACATTTGACTAGCAAATAACTGCCTGTGCCCACCACTTTACAATCATAAGGTAGAGAAAGGTCACAAGTATTTCCAATACCAAACTTCCATCTAATGCCTGAATTTCTTCTGTATTTGTCACAAAATAGGCTGGCTAGTCAGTCTGAACAACTCCAGGGAAGAGAAACTCACTACCACCTAAGGCAGGCCATTTCATTCTGACAGTTTCTATACATTGAAAGCCCTCCTTCCTTATATCCAGAACTGCCTGTCTTCAGTGACTTTGCCCTCCAAAACCACAGTACTTCAAATATTTGAAGGTCGCTTTCATGACTGCAGAGAAAAATGATTCCCAACTAATATCCACTAAATAAAGATATTCCATGCATCTGTTGCGCACTAAGCTCTGAAGGGTAGAATTTACTTGTCCTTGTCATGCTACTGAGTGAGAAACAGATTATCATGGCTGTTAAAAAGCTTGAGCTCTGAGTCACAAATATGAGTTCTCTTTACTCTGCCCTGCTAGGTAGTATGACTGTGGGTAGAAACTGAACCTCTTTAAACCTCACTTCTCACCTGTAAAATGGGAATAATGGTGCCACCTTATTAGGGAGTATATGGGAGGTGAATAAAATCATCTACGTAAAGTGCCTGGCAAAAAGGAGGTGCTCAATAAGTATGTTGATTGATGCAGGCATCTGCTTATTTTATAAGTCCAAATCAAAAACATAGAACTCTCTATTGGCCAAATGTTCTTCCGGGGTTGGGGGGGGGGGACCCACAACACTCAAAATTAGTCATTGATTAAACTAATTGACATTTTTATTGTTTCCTTTTACTTCAAAGGAGATTTAGGGAGACTAAGAGGAGATTTGGAGAGACTGATTTCTAGGAAGAAGGCAAAAGTTTGTTTTTTTTTTTAATTAAAAAAAAAAGTCTCAAGTATACATACCAAAATGTTAATATGGTTTCCACTGCAGACGACATTAGTGAACAAGGAAGGATTGTCACTTTTAACTTGTCGCTTTTTCCAATTAGTACATGTCACGTGTTAATAGAAAAACGTACCAGTGTAGAAGGAAAGTCACTTTTCACATATTATTTGACTACAGATGACCTCCCTAGTAGAGTCTATTTTACTCCTCTATGTCTCCTCTGGGAGCTCTGGTAGCATAGTGGCTAAGACACTTGCCTGCTAACCAGACGGCTGGCGGTTCAAACCCACCAGACACTCCTCGGAAGGAAGGTTGGGCAATCCTACTTCCGTAGTGATACTGCCTCAGAAACCCAAGGAGGGGTCACTATGAGTCGGGGCCGACTCGACGGCACATAACAACAACAACGTCTCCTCCACGAGGCTTTTCAAAACTAAGAATCTAGACTTTTCTGTGCTATGACACTCATCTCTCAAGATTCACAACAACATCTCTAATTGGTTCTTTTTTGGCCTTTTAAGGCCTCCCCCCACACACACACACACACAAAATTAATAAATAAATGAACCTTACCCTCTGCCATCTTTTAAATTTGGAGTTGCCCACCAACTCCATCCCCCTCTATTTTTTTGGGGGGGGGTTTTTTTTTTTTTATTATGATTTGGGTGAGCTTACACAGCAAATTAATTTTCCATATAGCAGTTCATACACATTTTGTTTCATGACATTGGTTGTAGTCTCCATAACATAACAGCTCTCTTCCCACTTCCTCCCTGTGGTTACCCTATGTCCTTCTTTCCTATGCACTCCTGTCCTCTGAACTTTCTCCCTGTGCAAATACTGCCCTTCTCATCTCCCATGGTTGATTGTTCTAAGGAGTGTACCTACCTGGTGTAAATATTCACCCTACATACCTGTCTGTTGTTTGGTTGGAAGCCATAGGAGTGAGTTCAATTCCAGGCCCAAAGGGTGACTAGGGACCACAGTCTCAAGGATTTCACCTGTCTCTATCTAACCAGTAAGCCTGCTCTTTTTTTTTTTATGATTTTGAGTTTTGGTCCACATTTTTCTCTCACTCTATCCAGGATCTTCTGCATTAATACCTTGCCAAGTGGTTAACAGTGGTAGCAGGGCACCATCCAGTTCTTCTGGTCTCAGGATCATCCTGTAGGCTGAGATTCACATGGTCTACTAGTCCCTTGGCCTAATTGTTTCCATGTTATCTTTGGTTTTCTTCATTATTCTTTGCTCCAGACAAAGAGCATCTAGATGGCTGCTTGCAAGCTTTTGCTACTCACCAAAGTAGGATGTAGAACAATGCTTTAGTTTAGTATGTTATACCAATTCAGCTTGACGTCCCCCATGACCATGGTCTCAAACCCAGCGGCCCAACAACTTGCTCCCTCACGGTGACTGACTGTGGCTAAGAAGTTATCACAACTTCGCCCCATGTTACCAAAAAAACAAACTAACTGCTGTCGAGTTGGATCCAACTTTGGGTTTCTGAGGCAGTATCACTACTGAAGTAGATTGCCCAACCGTCCTTCTGAGGAGTGGCTGGTGGGTTTGAAGCGCCAGCCTTCTGATTAGCAGTCATACGTCTTAGGCACTGCTCCACCATGGGCATTCTTATAGTACATACAAATACGTATGTAGAAATATTGTCTGTCAACCTTACATATGGTCATGGGTATATTCCCTTTTGCCTAGATACACCTGATCATTCAGCCTATTTACCTATGTATCTACCCACAGATTAATGTTTGTTATTACTGATAAGGCAGTACTGCATATGCAAAAGTATTTATCTTCGTTGTCTCTTCCTCTTACGTACCTCTCTGTCTTCCTTTTCCTTAGTGTTATTGTGTTGGTCACTTGCTTTTCCCTTCACCCAAATCAATACTTGTCTTTGAACTGTTTAGCAATTTTCCCTTCTCTCCCCTCACTGCACATATTCTTGCTAACAAATAGCATTTACCCCAAAGTTTCCGTTGCTGCAAGTGCCTGGCACCTCTGATCTCCAGCTCAGAGCTGGTCCTAAAAACTAGATCTGCACATCCAACTTCAATTTGGCCTTCTCTGACTGGGCAGCCAACCAAAAAAAAAAAAAAAAAACAGACCCACTGCCACAGAGTTGATTGCGACTCTTAGCCAACAAAGACTTCAAATTCAACATGTGTAAAACCAAATGATCATCTGGCCTCCTCTCCCGTACCGTACTTACTCTTTCTTTTGAATATCCTGTCTTGGAGGATAGACACTATCATTGCACTCCAACTTCCAGTGAGTTACCAAGTCCGGGTGTCTCACTCTCCCAAATCCACCCTCTTCTCTAGAACCCTCTGCCACTGTCTTGTAGCAGGCCCTCATCATCTCACCATTACAAGAATCCACCCTACAACCATGATTCTTCCAATCCTTCCCTTCCACATCAGACAGTGAGCTTTCAACTCTATTAATCTGACGTCCCACATTTGCAATTGCTTTCACTTCTTCCAGTTGCCCTGACAGTTGAGGCTCACCGTGGTCTGACTCATGACTGCCTTTCCAACTTCCACGCTCATCAGTTATCCCCTGCTCATCACTCTTCCCCTACATATAGTCTTACTAAAGTAGCTTAAACTGAAGAGATATGCTCCTTCATGCCTCCTTTTCTCCACCACTCTACCATGTCACATGTTTTCTCCACCTGGAACATATCTGCCTTCCTGAATAAGGTGAAACCTTTTTTGACCCTTTTTGATTCAGCTCAAGCATACCTGTTCTGTGAAAACAATCCTCTTCTTCCCTGAAGCAGGGTGAAGTAATTCCATCTGTTTCCCCACTATACGTAAAAACACCTTGTCTACTTAATTGTTTCCAGCTGTAATCCCACAATAACTTCCCATTTATTTTTTTGTCTTAAATCTCAGGCATACAGTAACTCAAAAAACTCACTGCCATCCAGTCGGACCCGACTCATAGTGACCCCTCCTTGGGTTTCCGAGGCAGTATCACTACAGAAGTAGATTGCCCCATCTTCCTTCCAAGGAGTGGCTCGTGGATTTGAACCACCAGCCTTCTGGTTAGCAGTTTTTGGGCACTACACCACCAGAGCTCCTCAGGCATACAGTAGTTCTTCAACAAAGTTGAATAGAATTAACTGCAAAATGCATCTCCCCTTATTCCTTTTCTATTTAATATCCTATCTTACTTTTTCCTAGTCACAATTTCTAATATGTTCACATTTAAACATCGTTATTTGTAAGTTTTTGGTTATGACTAAACACTGTGTAGTACTTAAATACTACTTTTAACGTTTTTTGCAGTGGCTCCAAACTACTATATTACACACTGGACGCAGTCCAAATAAACCAAGTTTACTAAACTGATAAAAGTTTAACACGCAGCCAGAAATGATATCTGCTGCTAACAAACAGCTCACACACTCAGATACATTTCATAGTGAACACATACATACACACTGTACACGTTTATAGCTTGATACTGGGTTAGTGGGCAGAGATGATGTTTTGGTACAAATATCAGGAAGGATAAGAACTCCAACATGGAAACAAGTTATGCTATTCTATTCACAAGGTTAGAGACATAAGGATTTCCTACCAAAATCCTTCTGATAACCTCTCATCGCTGCCATTCCTCACTCCTCTGAAGACATAAAGGGAAACAGTGTTCTTGGTATCCCTTTTTATCATGTCCTACTCAAAAACACATTGCACAAACACTATCTTCTTGTCTTTCCAGAAATGGAGAAAATATTGAAGAAAATATTGTTAAAATGCTACTAATCTTCACAATTACGAAAAACACAACATTTCTGGGAGCTTTCCGCCCGCTGTCAAATCTGCCCAATAGAAAAAAAAAAAAAAAAATCACTAGGTACATGGGGATTAAGTTCCCCAGTGAAAAGAACACTGGAGAACCAAAGGCTTCTCTGTAACAAATGAGAAACTCGGCTGAGACGTAGGAAAAGGGAGAAGATTTAGGCGGAGTGGATAAGCAGGGAAGCGGAAACACTGTTTAGAAACTAGGCAGCCGGAGGGAGGAGGGGCGCTCCGACGTACGGAGCAGGAGTCCGGGAGGTGATGAACCCAGAATCTCCCAGGGAGGCGCGGCTCCGCGGTGAGGCCTCTGTGTAGAGGGAGCGTAAAGACGTCGGGTGCGAGCGTGAAGGCCAATGGTCTTGCAAGAAAAAAAAAAAAGCCCTGAGATTCCACCCGAAACTCCCCTCTACTAGCATCCCAAGGGGCAACAGAAGCAGGAGGGGTGGGAAGAGTGGCGGAGCTGGGGGCACTGTGCCCTGCTAGTGCGCCGAAGGCGCAGCTCCAGGCTCAGTCCAGAGAAGAGGGGCGACCCCACCGTAGAACGACTGGGCTAGGGGCCGCGATGTACCTTTAATGCCCGCCATTTCTCCCGAGCTGAGACTGGGGCTGCGGCTGCTTCCGGCCTCCAGCCACTGCCACGGCCCCAGCCCAGCTTGAGAACCGCTGGGCAGATCCCGCTGCGCCTCCGCCGCACGTAACCCCACCCCACCAATTCAGAACTCCTCCTTCGCGGTTCCAGAGCTCCCCTCTATTATGCATAGCCCTGCCCCTGTGGATCCCGTCCCCGCCTCCAACGCGCAAACTCCCGCCCTTGTCAGGCCTGAACCAGAGGTAGCCAGGGAAAGCCCCGCCCCTGCCACGCATAGCCCCGCCCCAAATGTAGCCACGCCCCCTAATAAGTATAGTCACGCCCCCTTCTCCTCTCATCCGGAGGCGCCTCCTACTCTCCGAGGCCCCTCCTACTCTCCGAGTTCCCTCCGGGCCCTGTAAATGCGATTTGGGCACTTCTCCGCGAACCGGTGATCGCCACGAGTAACCCTTTTGTCCTGAGCCGTCCTGGCAATATCCGAAATTCCGAACTCGCCCCACAACCTACCCTTAAAGTCTGTCGTCTGGGAACTCTCCAGACTCTGGAAGACTCCCTGCCGACCTCTGATTCTCAGGCCCAGACTCTCGTGAGCAGCGCGGGAGCGCGCCGGCCAGAGGCCTGGGCAGAGCACTGCGGATCCCGGCTGCCTGGATACCTTGCCCAGGAATGGAGACCGACAAAGAGGGGAGAAGGAGGAGGTGAATGGAGGAGGAAAGTTACAATCCGTAAGGAAGAAAAGGGCACCCACATACTAACTAGCATTATGTTTCTCAGACCAACCTCCGTTTGTGGGCCTGTCACCATTCACGTAGCTGCCTTTAGCTCTGGCGGCCCAGAGAACTAGGACTGGAGGAGGGAGCCCCTACTCTTTACCCCCTGCTGTATTTGTAGAGACAGGCCACATGCGTTTCGTGTCCTAGGGTTTGATGCACCTTTAAATAAATAGCTTTTCTTTTTTACCTTGGGGACGCAAAGTCTGTAGGTTACTCAGGCCAGTTTAGGCCACATAGGGCCATTCTGTAAAGGAATGGAGAGTTTTCTCTTTGTGGACATAATCTGGAAGAAACCTTGGAAACTATCTGGTGCAAACGCCTCGTTTTACCTTGGGGAAAAAACCTCACTACAGTCAGTCGGTTCTGACTCATAGTGACCTTTCCTTGGTTTTCCAAAGCGGTGTCACTAGGGAAGTAGATTGCCCCATCTTCCTTCCAAGGAGTGGCTATTGGGTTTGAACCGCTAGCCTTCTGGTTAGCAGTCAAATGCCTTAGGCACTTTGCCACCAGAGCGCCCTTGAAAAGGGGTGTTGTTGTTGTTGTTGTTATGTGCCGTCGAGTCACTGCCCTTATTCACACAACTCTTTGGAGGAGATTGGATTACAGGCCTGTCTCCTCTCAGGAAGCCTGGTGCAGTGGTTAAAGCGCTCATCTAACTGAAAAGTAGGCTGTTGGAACCCACCAGCCTTCTTCTGGGAGAAAGATGTGGCAGTCTGCTTTCTAAGGATTTATAGACAGCCTAGCTCTAGTGGCCTAGTGCCTAAGGCATTTGACTGCTAACCAGACGTCTGGCTGTTCAAACCCAACAGCCACTCCTTGGAAGGAAGACTGGGCAATCTACTTCTGTAGTGATACTGTTACCGGACCAAACGCGAGTCCCTGCCCGGTGCACAGTCAGTTTACACACCAAGATTGAGAGGAGAGAAAATTATTTATTGCAAAGCAGCAGTGCAAGGAGTTAGGGGTAGTCTGTACTCAGATCTTAACTCCCCGAGATGCCATTGAAACACAGTTTTTGCAGGTTTCAGGGATTTGGGGCATGAACCTTAAATGGGTGAAGGATGAGTCACTGGCTTCTTGTTATCGGCTGATAGGGGCATGGGCAGAGGGGAGAGAGTCAGCAATTAACTTTTGTTCCATTATGTCCTGTCAGAGTTCATTTACAAGTTGTTTCTAAAACATTTCTATTGTCCGTGGCCAGAGTTAATCTACAAGTTATTTCTAAAATACTTTTACCAAGTCTTTCATCTGCAGGAAGGAATGTTTTCCATTCAGTTCTTTAAGGAACTGAATACTCATCTGCCCAGGGTGGGAAAATAGTTGGGGGTAATCCAGTCTACTTATTCCCCTGCCCAGTCTTATCTAATTATCTGTCTTAAGTGGGGGGGGGGAATAGTTGGGGGTAATCCAGTCTACCTATCTATTCCCATCCAGGTGCCAGGGTGGTGGGGGAAATAGCACTCAGTTTCAATACTGCCTTGGAAACCCAAGGAGGGATTACTATGAGTCAGATCCGACTCCATGGCAGTAAGTATGGTTTTGGAAACTATGGACCAGTTCTACTCTGTCCTATAGGATTACTATGAGTGGGAATCCACTCGATGGCAGTGCATTTTTAACTATAGTGCTCAGCTAGTTTCAGGACGAAGCGTAGCTCTTCCTCCTAATTGTGAGGATTTCCTATAGTATTCAATCTCCTAATATCTCCTTCCATTCTCAACCCATTGTGTCTCTAGAAAGTCATCTGGAGCCTTCCAGGTCAGCCTGAGGCCAGACTCGAAAAGGGGAAATTATTTGGAGAAAATAGAAACCACTTCAGAGGCACAGTTTTGGTTGAGTGCCCTAGGTTTCTTCCTGGGACTGTGAGAAGCATAAAGATGAGGTATTTGCCCCAGGGTAATGTCTGGACTCAAAAACTAGAGACAGCACAGTATTTATCTCCAACCACCTGCCCTGACCAGGTGTCATTTCCAGTTTACTAAACACATGAACGGCACATAACAACAACAACAACAAACACATGAAAGAGAAAGTTGGCCATTTTATCCTGCCAGAGGCATTGACCATCTCCTGAGAGAATCTACTTTCCTCTTGCCAGATGTGACCATGGCAAATTGTTCTTCCACTTACCCATTCCACACTTCACCAAAAGCAAAGTTAAACTTTAGGCACTGAACCCTATTCTGGACTTGCAATAGGTGTTCCTTGGATGTATAAGATCCATGTCTTCTATCACAGTGCCAGGACTACAATAGATTTCTTAAAATGAATGTTTATATTCTCTCCTTGCGTTCATTTCTCTCACTTTGAACTAGGTTTTATTTCCATTTTATAGATGTGAAAACTAAGACTCAGTAACTACTAGTGAGTTGGGAAGTTGAAGGCAGGAGCTGTTGTAGTAATTAGAAATAACAGTAACCCCATTCCTTGATTTAATTTCCCTATACGTGTCTATGGGAGCTCTGGTAGCATAGTGGCTAAGACACTTGCCTGCTAACCAGACGGCTGGCGGTTCAAACCCACCAGCCACTCCTCGGAAGAAAGGTTGGGCAATCCTACTTCCGTAGTGATACTGCCTCGGAAACCCAAGGAGGGGTCGCTATGAGTCGGGGCCGACTCGACGGCACATAACAACAACATACGTGTCTATAAGGAGCTCCGGTGGTATAGTGCCTAAGGCATTTGACTGCTAACCAGAAGGTTGGTGGTGCAAACCTACCACCCACTCCTCGGAAGAAAGACAGGGCAATCTACTTCTGTAAAGGTTTACTGCCTCAGAAACCCAAAGGGGTCGCTATGAGTTGGAATCAACTAGATGACAATTAGTTGGTTTTGTTGTTGTTGTTGTTGTTTTAGATACATGTCTATTAGTATCCTGAGTAGAGTATACATACAAAGTGTTGGAGATTGCCCCAACCTTCTTTCCAAGGAGTGGCTGGTAGGTTTGAACCTCCAGCCTTCTGGTTAGCAGTCAAGTACCTTAGGCATTATGCTATTAAATGAGAAAAATGAGTATATATAACAGCACCTAGGGTAGTGTGTATGTGTGTGTATATGTATAAAACCAAACCAAACTCACTACCATCGAGTCAATTCCAACTCATAGCAAGCCCCACTGGATTTCCAAGGCTTTTTTTCCATAATCTTTACGGAAGCAGATCGCTCCATCTTCCTTCCAGAGCAGCTGGTTGGTTTGAACTGCTGACCTTCTGGGTAGCACCCAAATGCCTTATCCACTACACCACCAGAGTTCCATATCTGTTGCTGGGGTAGACTCTCAAATCAGTACATAAGTTAAATGCAAGCAAGACATAACACTATTGAAATGAGTTGGTTTCCTAACTCTTCACCACTGCTGCTTTTTACCCAGGCTTTCCCTTTACAAAACCTTCAATGTGTATGTCTTTACCATTTTACACAGGCAGCTCTCTGTCAGCCCAAAGAGATAAGAGTAAGAGGCAAGGCACAAGTGACTTTTGGTTGCCTTTTCCTGCTGATTTATCCACTCCCCACAACCTGAGATTTCAATGTAATTCCAGCCCCAGCACTGACTTGTAGTCATATACTTTGTCTTCTACAAGTAGGGAAGTAGTATAATAATACTTACTACTTAATGGGTGGGAGCTCTGGTGGCGTAGTGCCTAAGGCATTTGACTGCTAACCAAAAGGCTGGCAGTTCAAACCCACAGCCAATCCTCGGAAAGAAGATCGGGCAATCTACTTCCTTGGTGAAACCGCCTCAGAAATCCAAGGAGGGGTCACTATGAGTCGGATACTATTGGACAGCAGGGAGTTTGGCTTTGTTTTTATCCATTTGTTAAGAGGCCGTTTCATACACAGTACCTAACTCCTCCATTGTACGGTTGTTAGGATTACCTCTGTTTTACAGATGCTAAAATGGAGACTCAAGAAATTTAAGAATCTTGCCCAACATGGCAATCTACCTGGCAAAACAAGGATTCAAACCTGGTTCTTCTGGTCTCAAACCAACTCTACCACTTTGCTCAAGTACCATGGTTTCTTTGGAACAATCAAACCCTGTTTACTTGACCTAAATTCCTGAGAAGTGTTTCCAGCAGGGAAACTTCATGTTGCTGTGATAACTATTTACGGAATTTTTGTTTTTTCCATTCCTGACACAGTGGTGTTTGAGTAGTGGCATCAGGATCCCACTTGAGCATGTTTTTCAGATGCAGACAGTACAGTAATGGTTCAAATGCTTTTGTTTTGCCACATTTCTTCCCAAATGAACATGCTGCTTCTGTAAGAACTAAAATATCTAGAACAAGGTCTCATAATCCCAGGACCAATCCCTTTGCCTCAGCCTATAAATGCACTTCGAAAAATCCATTCATATTCTAGCTAGGAGGTCAGGATTTCTATGCTGATTCTTTTTGAAATACAGTATTCATGTAAAATGATTGAGAGGTGATATTACCAAGATCACCAAAGTGTGCATGTGTAGGGAACCTGGGGGAATACAGGTGGTTCATGTCTAAATCCTGTCAGATTACATATCCCTGCAAATGTATTCTATGCTTTTCATATTCTTTCCCCATAACTTCCCTGAAAAGTGAATCACATTGGAAGGTGTAAGTCAAGCTCGTTCTCATATTTCTATAAGTATTAAAATAACTTAAGTTTCTATAGATATTTTTGAGCCTTTTAATATACATTACAAATATTTTAGACCAATCACATTTTGTTGTGTGTAACATATTTACAAAACAAAAGATATATTACAATAAATATGAATGAAACAGTGAATCTGACCAACAGCAAGCTCTGTGACAATCAGTTATTTAAAAGGAATGCAAAACCTGTTGGTCTGCATATGTTAACAGTTTTGGGATAAATAAAGGTCCAGAATTATAATGTATCTGGAATAGAGATAAGGGGAAAAATCCTCAGATTTAAGTTAGGTAAGATTCTTTCTCATTGCTAATTACATATCATTAATTTGATGATGTTTTAAACTATGAACTTCAATGAATTATCCAAACATGATACAAAGCTAATATAGATAGATCATTTCAAAATGTATGTGACATCCACATAATATCCTTTTAATTATTATTGTTAAATACTGTAGTTCACACAATATCTACAAATGTAAATGAGAGAAAAAAAGGTCACAGCAACATGTCTCACATTCCAATTTTAAATAAGACAAGCACATACTGGATCAAACATTATATTGTAATACATTAATAAATAACACCTAGTTGTTATGGTTACCTCGAACAGTTTACAGCTGTATATTTTAAGAGAACATTTTCTGTGAGTTTCACATCGTCAGTTAAAAGTAAAATAAGTAATGAACTTTTATAACCAAACAAAAAAAAGGAGAGAGAGAGACTTCTATATAGAACATAAATAATTTTTGACATGCTGCTTTTCTGGTAGTTTGTCACAGGAAAAAAATAAAAACAAAAAGTGATTGTCATTTAAAAACAACTTTTGAAAGCTTTTCACAATATTGAGTACAAACCTTTAAGATTAGCGTGTAAATCTTTTTGCCCATTTGCTTTGCATGTGTATGATATGCACACTGTGTATGTGCACCCCAAAACTGATCTACTGGAGTCACAGGATACAAACTGCTTAGCACTCAAAATGAGAAACAGCCAAAACACCAAACTGAAATCCAACTGGTTTGAGGTCTGGGAAAATTTCATTCTTACATTGTTTTCACAGTAGTCCCTGTGCGACTCTTGTTCCTTTGGACCTCCAACTACCTTTAAAACAATAAACCCCACTATACTAATCCAAGAGGTTCTGATTCACCAGGTGGAGTGGGGGTGTGGGACCTGGTTCATCAAAGCAAAATACTGACGAGACATCTGAGTTGGTCTGCAGGTGAGCATAGCTCTAACTGCAACTGCACATTTCTCGGGCCAGGTGTTCGGTGTTTTCTTCTTCCATTCTGTTACTACAACCACTCACAACACAAGAGAATACTGAGTCCATCCTGGATATCAGTCCTGATAAATTGTGAATGGGCCACACTGCTTCACAGTCTGTTTCCAGCTAGAACATTCTTGGTTAAGCAAAAGAACAGCATCAAGACTTAGGGGAAAATTACAAGTTTCTTTCAAGTAGAGTTTAGAGTTATTGTTATGCTATTAAGACTTTTTTTTTTGTTTGTTTAATCAACCACAGTTTTCTGAAGGGAATGAAAAGTAGTAGCCTAACTCCTTGACCACAAATACAGATTTTCTTATCCTCAGAGTCCCTATTTTCTTTAGCCAGTGTTTTCACTAATTTTTCTGCTTACAGTCGGTGTAATCAGTGGATTGTAGTATAATCATGTCCCACAATTCAGGTTCTTTTATATTTGTTCATCCTCCTGACCAAAAGAAGTGTACAGTATGCTAAAGGCCATTGTAAATTTCCTTTTAAACACACACACACACACACACATACAGAGAAAAACTTGCTGGTTGTGTTCCTCGAGTCTGTGTAAAGCCATTGCTCAAATTACATCTTTTCAAGAAAATCTAAAAACCATTATTTCAAACCATCATGTAGTTCTATTAACTTTTGCTCATTCAATCCTATTCTCAATGAGATGGACATTGTGTCTTCTGTGGCCTCTATTTCCATCTCTCCCAGGCACAATGCTCAGTAGGCTCCCCAGAGGGCAGGCCGGAATGTTGTAACTCTGCAAGGTCATCTGGCTAAAAGGTCCTCTCATGCTCTGGACATTTTATGCTGGGGACTTAGAGAAACCAAACAGCCACATTCCTTATCAATGAGGAATTAATTCACAAGTAATTTAACAGTTTAGTTCTAGAAACATGTTACTGGAATTTTTGGTTCATCTGTGAACACCTCAGAATTGTGACACACACTAATTAGCACAGGTCTGCAGCAAAGATGGGAAAGCTCATTAATTAATACAAGGGCTTCTGGCCTTGATTTTCAAATTCAGACCAGGCATCATTTAGTTCCATGAAAATCATCTTTGCATACTGTTCGTAAGGTTGCCCAGTAGCCTACAGAGAGAACAAAAACACACATTAGATACCACAGATTAAAATTTATTTATATTAAATTTTTACTGCTAATATATGGGCTCTGAGCGATTGAATTAAAAAAAAAAAAAATTAGGCCATTCCTCTTTTTATAGTTTAATCTATGTGACCCTAATTACTATGACCTCCCCAAAACACTCTCACCCTGGAAATTCACATGTGGTGGTGATAAGTTGATGAATACATAACAAAGGACTCAAGGGTAGCCAAAGAGTCATCTTCATTCTCCAGCAGGATCTACTAAGGTAGCAAAGGTTCACAGCAGCTTAGCTCCAATTGATTGTCTGTATTTCTGAACTCTTATTTTTCCCATTTCTGAAAAAAGGAAGTTCTTTGAAACCCATAATTGGGGTATAGAGTTTATGTTTTTTTCTGGGCTCATCATTCCTTTTTATCTTTTGATTCATCAAAACTCAAACAGGAAAGTTATTTCTCATTAATTGTTTTATTCAGACTAGTCACAAAAAGTTTACCCCCCCCCCCAAAAAAAGTGAAAATCAAGTACACCAAATTCAAGCGCATGTTCCCAAGTGGCACTTCAATCATCGCTTCATGTCATATAATAGGTATAGTTCACATATGACAGCAAGATGCCTTATTTCTGTCTGGGATATTGATGTATTATTCATAATTTGCACTTTAATGGTTCTTCAGTTTGGCCATGAGGTATTAAAGTTTCTGCAATATATACCACTTACATGTGTATGTGTGTGTGTCTGTGTGTCTGTGTGTATGTACAGTTCAATGAAAACAAACTGGTGTAATTAACACAGTGATTAATTTATTGCATATTGGATATTCTGTTGATTCTCTCCAGTTTTAACAAATACTCTTTAACTACAATCCTGCTAGATATACTGCTGTGTCTCTAAGCAGAAATGCTTTCTACTGACCAGCTCTTATAGTATCCTTACTACTGTAAGAGACCAGGACACAATTTATATCTGATCCCTAAAAACGTGGTCACTGTTAAATCTTCCTCCTCTCTAAGTAAAGCTCCCATTCTGTTATTTGTAATGTATAGTTTGATCTATTTTCACCCACTTTGTGAAGCACAACTACTTGTTTAACTTTTTTAATTTGTTAAATTTTAACTCATGGATTTTTTATGTTAATGAAATGGCGTAACCAACTAGCATAGTGAAAGTATGTTGCTCAAAAAATAATGAAGACAGGACAAATGATACAATACAGCAGGTTTCACTCACTTTGTCTGGGTGCACCACCAGGACAGCCCTCCTGTATACCTTCTTCACCTGCTCTGGCGTTACCAGGTCTGCCATGCCAACTGGTTTCCACTTGGTCTCCCCAGCCCACAGCACAGTGTGCATTGTAGAAAGAAGTGCTCTGATATTTCTTTCTTTGCCTTCAATCCATTCTAGAATCTGTTAGAGCAGGAGGAATTAAGAGATTCAAATGTTTTTTTAGTCTGGAAATTCTCCACTAAGACTCTGGAGATCCCTGCTCCAGCAACATGTAAGTACTTAGGGCTTCTTGTATACTTTAACCTGTTCCCTCTATCTGGAATGCTTTTCCACCTCCTGCCTTGCTGCTCTGGTCAATTCACCATCATCCTTCTAAAGCTTGCTCAAGAAAGCTTTGACAAGTTTGAATTTCTTCCTCCAAAGCCCTCAGAGTTAATTAACCAAAACCAAACCGCTTGTTGTCAAGTTGATTCTGACTCTGCTAGAGGGGTACAGAGGTGGCTTCTTCTGACCTTCTCTTACTCCATAAGAGGAAGATAGAATCACCATCAGCAGCCCAAGGCCTGTTCTTATGAGGCTAGACATGCTGCCACCCTCCAGCCCTCTTAATAACCTTGACACCAACCGTTCCTCTTCTAGCACCCACCTTTTTTCTGGGTTCAATAATTCACTGCAGTGGCCACACAGAACTCACAGATTATGGGTTTGATAGGGAAGCAAAGGCTACAATTCAAGTTCAGGAACGTATTCGGAATACAGTTCTTTGATCAGGATAGTCTCCCCTCTGCTGTGTCCTTAGACAAGCCTCTCTGGCCTTTGGCCTCTCAGTCTGGCCTCTGCTTCTGTGGACGAGGTAAGCCTGCCACTCTGTCTCATGCCTCTTAGTTCCACTGCCGCCGTCTCTCAGCCAGATGTCTCTCAGCTGAGCATCTCTCTCAGCCATGCAGCTATCTCTCTCTCAGCCACGCATCTTTCTCTGTCTCTCAGCGGCACATCTCTCTCTCAGCCATGTGTCTGTCTCAGCTGCACATCTCTCAGCAGTGCGTCTCAGCCAGCAGTCAGAGAGATTCCTTTCTGCCTCTAGAAGGGCTCATTTTAAGCCTGGCAAACTGGCAAAATTAACCAATCCCAATATCAGAATTCTATACACCTGAGAGAGAGTGAACTTTCCAGAAGATTACTTTGTGCTACACCAACAGAAATACACCAGGTGGATACTCAGTTGCTCACAGCAAAATGGGAATTACAAAGACTATGGCCAGAGAAGTCATATCATGTAATTTACTATACCACAGACTCATAGAGAGACCCTGTAGGGCAGAGTAGAATTGCCCCATAGGGTTTCCAAAGCTGTAACCTTTACAAAGAAAAATGCCTCATCTTTCTCCCACGAAGCAACTGGTAGGTTCCAACTGCCAACCTTTTGGTTAGCAGTTGAGTACTTTAACCAGTGTACCACCAAGGCTCCTTCCAGAGTTAATTATTCCCTTGCAAAGTGTAAATGCCATGAGGGCACATAACACATCTGTGTTTTTCCTTGCTATATCCCCCTAAGGAGCTCTGGTGGCAGAGTGCCTAAGTTATTTGACTGCTAACCAGAAGGTTGGTAGTTCAAACCCATCAGCCACTCCACAGAAGGAAGACTGAGAAATCTACTTCCATAAAGATTAACCACCTCAGAAACCCAAAGGGGGTCACTATGAGTCAGAATTGACTCGATGACAGTGAGTTTGGTTTTTGGTTTTATATGTCCCTATCAAATACAATGGCGCACACACACACTCAATGAGTATTTCTCGAAAAAAGAGTGAATTTCTCTGAGCTACTCTAGCTTATACACCTTTCAATCATAATATGTTACAGGTTATTTAAATTGTCTGTGTGTTTGTCTTACCTTGACATTAGCCAGAGCTCCCTGAGGAAAGGTAATGTTTCTTAGATATCATTGTATCTCAGGAACCAAATAATATGCTTGTCACAGAGTGGAACTCAAAGTAGTTGTTAAATGCATTAATCCATTAAAGTCATTCACAGGTCCCCAGTGGCACTACCTGTTTTCACTCAGCTTGTAACCCAAAGGTTGGTGGTTCAAACCCACCCAATGTTGCCACAGAAGAAAAGGCCAGGTGATCTGCTCTATTAAGCTTACAGCCAAGAAAACCCTATGGAGCAGTTCTACTCTATTATATCAGAATTGACTCAATGTCATAAGACAACAGCATTAAAAATATGAACATTCATAGTTTGAACAAATGAGGCTATTGAAGGGTTGTCAACAATGAATCAGCACTGAGCACATAACAGTAGTTAAATGAGTAGCTGTTGTTGGATGCATGTTTTAGACCTGACTAATCTTTGGTACAAAGTAAATACTCTTTTCCAATTAGACAACCAAGCACAGAAATAAACAACTTTTTATTACAGAAAATAACTGCCAAACTGTTAGATTTTACCTAAGCAAAGTATTCAGGCAGCAAAGGTATAGAGATGGAAAGTGAAATTTTGAGGGGAAAAGAAAGTATGTGTGATGTTATGTGACGTGAAAAGCAAATGCAAAGATCCTCCACAGTACTCAGAAAACACCAAAGAATCTAGACATCTTAGGTCTTAGACATCTACAACAGATGTTTGAATCTGTCTGGAAATTATGGAGAATAACAACATATATATATATA
>NW_006921603.1:17581595-17587704 GCF_000298275.1 Orycteropus afer afer | reverse complement strand
AATATATATATATATATATATATATATATATATTCCCCTAAAATGTGTAAGATTGAATGCTTTTTAGTCCTGGTTTGGGAGCTGACAGATCCTCAGCCTTCAAGTTTGTTAAAGTGTCAGCATAATTAGTATTTTATCACATAGGAACCGACCTCCCAATCTGTGAAGAGCATTCTTACTCCCTTAATCTTTACATACTCTTTTTAATCTCATTGTTTATCAAAAGAACTGCCCTCTGTCCAGGCTAACCTGTATCTACTCGGCCACACAACATCTTCATCTTTGAAGTAACAGCCATTTACTACTCATCTATGAAGTAACAGGAGTAACAGGGTTAAATTCATGGGTTTGCAAACAATAAGAAACATTTTTTTCACCAAATGAAGTATTACTTAGACTTCCAGAATGGAAAAAAAAAAAAAAAAAGTAAAAGAAGAACTGTGATTGACAGTGAAGGGCGGTGCTGGGGAAACCCAGACCCATGCTTCCCTTAGCCTCCCCTGCCGCCATGCCTGCAGATCTAATGTCACATGAGTGGTAATTCCCAAGTACATAAATATTTCTCTGTTGACAAAAGTACTACAGGCTTCAGCCTATCTAGTCTGACATAAAGCTCTTAAGGCAGAAAGAGCTGTGTTGTTGTTAAGTATCTTCGAGTTGCCTTAGACTCATAGGGACCCTATGAACAACAGAACAAAGCACTGCCAGGTCCTGCACCATCCTCACAATTGTTGCTGTGTTTGCTCCATCATTGCAGCCTCTGTGTCAATCCATCTCATTGAGGTCTTCCCCTTTTTCCCTGACTCTCTACTTTACCAAGCATGATGTCCTTCTACAGGGACTGGTCTCTTCTGATAAATGACCAAAGGACAAGAGATAAAATCTTGCCATTCTCACTTCTTAGGAGCATTCTGGCTTACTTCTTCCAAGGCACATTTGTTTGTTCTTGTGGCAGTCTATGGCATTTTCAATATTCTTTGCCAACACCACAATTCAAATACATCAGTTCTTCTGCTATCTTCCTTATTCATTGTCCAGTTTTCACATGCATCTGAGGATACTGAAAATACCATGGCTTTGGTCATGCACACTTTAATCTTCAAAGTGACATCTTTGCTCTTTAACACTTTAAACAGGTCCCTTGCAGCAGGTTTGTCCAATGCAATGCATTGCTTGATTTCTTGACTTTTGCTTCCATGGGCATTGATTGTGGATACAAGTAAAATGAAATACCTGACAACTTCAATCTTTTCTCCATTTATCATGAAGTTGCTTATTGGTCCAGTTGTGAGGATTTTTGTTTTCTTTATGTTGAGGTATAATCCATACGGAAAGTTGTAGTCTTTGATCTTCATCAGTAAGTGCTTCAAGTTTTCTTTACTTTCAGCAAATAAGGTTGTGTCATCTGCATATTGCAGGTTATTAGAGTCTTCCTCCAATCCTGATGCCAGGTTCTTCTTCATATAGTCTAGTTTCGCAGATCATTTGCTCAGTATACAGATTGAATACCAGAAAGATGCTTATCTGTGTTTTATTGACTGTGCACAGGCATTAGACTGTGGATCATAATAAATTATGGATAACACTTGATTGTGCATCTGAGGAGCCTGTACACGGACCAGGAGGTAGTTGTGCAAACAAAGCAAGGGGATACCGTGTGATTTAAAATCAGGAAAGGTGTGCATCAGGGTTCACCATATTTATTCAATCTGTATGCTGAGGCAGAAAGAGAGGGCATAAATAATGCATCCTTCTTACTACCAAATTCTAATCATCTATCTTTAGAACCTGAACGTCATCTGAATAACAAAATTACCTCTTAAAGCATGTTATTGCCCATATGAAACAAAGGAAATCAATGTTACTACACCATGGATAAAACATATTTTATGAAAAATTAAACAGCATATGCAACTCTCCCCAAAGTTACTTTGCTATTAAAGTATAAGGTGGCACTTAGATTACAGCTCTCAGGACCAACTGAAATAACCTGGCTGCCAGAAATCTAACATGGTGCCTTTTACAGGTCAGATTACATGCTGATGGCTCCAGACATATGACTTTGTCATACAGGATAATCATACTGGGTGAGGGGCCGACTCACCTTTAATTTCTCAGGATCCATTTCCTTAGCCATTTCCTCCTTTCTCATCTCAGCTATTGTTCGAGGCCCCTTTTTGTCTTTGTGTGCATTGAAGCCTTGACCAGACAGCAGGTCTTCAAAGTCAGCTGCTTTTTGTTTCCCTTCTACAATAAGGTTTTTGAAAATCATTTTTGTTTTTTTACTCTTAAACATGATATTATATAATCTCAAAGCACTTAAGAGTTTTCAAGTTGTGTTCACATGCATTAAGCTCTTTAATCTTCACACTTACTCTGTAAGTAGCGTAAGAGACTGTCATGCCCATTTTACAGATGAGGAAAACTAAGCCTGAAGAACTTAAGAGACCAGTCCAGACTCATATAACCTGTCCATGCAATGCTAAGGAGCTCTGGTGGCTTAGTGGTTAAAGCATTCAATTGCTAACAAAAAGGTCAGGAATTTGAACCTACCAGCCCCTCCACAGGAAAAAGATGAGGCAGTCTGCTTCCACAAAGATTTATAGCCTGGAAACTCTATGAGGCTGTTCTCTATCCTAAAGGGTCACTATGAGTCAGAATTGACTCGATCGATGGAAGTTGGTTTACAGCAATGCTTGAATTTAGGGCTGGATGATTATACTAAATCCAGTTCCCTTTCCATTGTACCACCTTTCACAGATATTGATATTCATGATTTCCCCCAGGTCATACAACTAGTTAGTATCAGCAGTGAGACTGGGCCTGTGTTTTATTACTTGAAATCAAGGGGCTACCAGATACAGGTGCCACCACTGCTCATACCAGCCACTCATAGTGCCCTTTCCCTCTGATTCGGGTTGTAGCCTCACGGTATTTCTTTATCTGTTTGGAGAGGCCACCTGACATGGTGGCAAAGAGCAAAAGACCCTGGAGCTAGACGCCCCAGGTCAGAATTCTAGTTCTGCCATTTATTAGTGATGGGACTTGAGCAAGTTGCTTATCACCTCCATGCCTCAATTTCCTCATCTTTAAAATGGGGATGATGTTAATAATATTACCTACCCCATAAGGTGGTTGTGAGAATTAATGAGTTAATATTTTAAAGTGTTTAGAATGGGGCCTGGCTACTTAAATGTCTGTTAAATTAAAGCAAAACAGAACCAAAACACAGCATTGCACGCAACCAACACCCATCAACCAAAGTTGGCTTATGAGTTGAAATCCATTTTCCATCTCTATATTGTAAGAACACACACTTGCACATGCACATATTAAAATGTAAGTACTACAAGACTGTATCCCCAATGCTTTCTATACTGAAGATACCCTGCTAATTGAAGGCACTCACCCTCCATCTACCAAAAATAGAAATGGAGGGGAAGCCACATGACTCTATGGAACTGTGCAAGGAATATCTGCTGCTAACCAAAAAACAAACATGATTTTACATGTTCCCAATATCATGTTAGCGTTATCATGTTAGTACTGTGAGAAGACAAGGATGACACCTGTGTCATAGCCAACAGAGTGTGGTGGTTAAGAGCAGGGATCCCAAGGGGGAGCCACTGTTTGGGAGGCAGTGAGTTTCTGCTGATGGTGATGTGAAATCTGGCATCAATTAAGGGTAATGGTTTTAAAACAAGAATAATGTTATTGATATTACTATGTTATGCACCTGACAAATGTTGAATTGATAAATATTACGACACACACACACACACACACACACGCACATATGTAACAATTAGACAAAAAAAAAAATAGTAGGGGTCTTTGACCCAGATTGCCTAGGTTCAAATTTCAGTTCTGTCATTTACATGCTTTATTAATTTAGGAAATTATCTATCTGTCACATATCCCTCATCTACAACCTGGGGTTATTTTGAAGATTATATGAAATAATAAAAGAAAAGTGCTTAGAATAGCACCTGGCACATAGCAATCACTCAACACATAAAAGCTACTGCTACTAGGAAGAGTACAATTGCCTTTTCCATCTTCCACAGAGAGAAAGGCTGTTCCTTCATCACTCCCTACTCTCTTATTTCTGGGAATGATCAAATCAACTAAAATGTAAAATGCATTATAATAGGGCTTTTACCAGAGTCAAATTTAACTGTGACACAAAATATATTTCTTTCTACCCTTCGTCAAGAATCTCATCCAGAGCATTCCTCAGCCCTGTCTGTTAGCCATTTTGTACTCTTAACTTTGGACTCAGAAGAGAGGAAGAGTCCATCACAGGTGTCCTGCTAGTTTCAGGAACATCCATAAACCAGAGCATAAGAAGGACCAAATGCACAGGGGATATCAGTCTCAACTGGCATAACATACTACACAAAAACATTGTTTCACATCCTACTTTGGCAAGTAGTGACTGGGATCTTAAAAGCTTGCAAATGGTCATTTAGATGCAACCATGGGTCTCTCTCCTCATGCAGAGCAAAGAAGAATGAAGAAAACCAAAGATACATGGAAACAATTAGACCAAGTGACTAGTATACCATGTGATCCTCAGCCTATATGACTATGAGACCAGAAGAACTAGGTGCCTGGCTACTACTTACTGTCAACCACTCAGAGGGGGGTCTATGTAGGAGATCCTGGATAGAGTGGGAGAACAATGTGTAAAAAACTCAAAATCATAAAAGAAGAATAAAAGGGACAAGGTTTGCCGGTTTATTGGAGCCTGGTGGAACCACTGAGACTATGGTCCCTAGCTGCCCTTCAGGTCTGGAATTAAACCCACTCCTGTGGCTTCCAGCCAAACAAATGACAGGCATATGAGCTGAACATTTACACTAGGTAGATACACTCCTTGGAGAGATCAGTCATGGGAGAATAGAAGGGTTGTGTATGCACAGGGAGACAGCTCGGGGCAGGAGTGCATGGGAGGAAAGGACATGGAAGGGGTAACTATGGGGAGGAAGTAGGAAGGGGCTGTGGCATTGTGGGAAATTATGGTCAATGTCATGAGACAAAGTGTATGTGAACTGCTGTATGGAAAATGCATTTGCTCTGTAAACTTTCACCCAAATCACAATAAAAAATTAATAAAAAAAGAAGGACCAAATGACCAAGACACATAGACTTCCCCTACCTAAGTAGGACCCAAGGGCAAATCTGAATATAGTGCTTGATAGGTTCTAAACATTTTTCTTCTATCCCTCTTCCAAAGGAGTAACAGCACCAAGATTCATCCATTCACATCCATTCACTATCCATCCAGTGCCTACTAGATAAGGTGGTAAATAAGACAGTCCCTGCCCTCATTCTGATCTCAGTGTGGAGAGAAATAGACAAGTGAGTTAGCAATTAAAAAATGGATAAATGTTAGGAGTGTAGTAAACCCAAGGTACTCCAGGCACAGCATTGGAAATGGGGATCATGTTGTGTTTCTACAGCCATCAGAATGCCTCAGAAACTACCAGAATTGTTTTCTGTCTCCTTCCTTATACATATCCAGGCAGGAAGATAACTCACACAGGCCACCTTATAGCCAAGCCCCATGCCATCACCCTTACCCAAATTAGTTGATCCTTTGCCACGTTCATTCGGGCCCCCAGGCATGGCCGAGAAGCTCACATTGTAGTTGGGTCGGTTCTGTGGTGATGAGTGAGGCATGCTGGGCTGCGGTTTGGACTGTGACTGTTGCCAGTTGTAGCCACCACTCTGCTGCCACCCTCCACCCATAGGCTGGGGAGATGCCTTTTGTGGTGAGCTGAGAGGCGGAAACCCTCCACCCAGTCCAGTTGGTGTGCTGGGTTTGCTGGCAAATGAAGAACTACCTACAGATAAAAGAGAAAGAAGGTAGTACTATTTGAGTGGGCTCTCAGATTTAGTTTGTATTGACTCTTGTGGTAATTGCCTTGACTGATAGAATAATTAAAACTCGTGCCTAAGGCACTTGACTGCTAACCAGAAGGCTGGCAGTTGAAACCCACTAGCCACTCCTCAGAAGGAAGGTTGGGCAATCTACTTCCGTAGTGATACTGCCTCGGAAACCCAAAGGGGGGTCGCTATGAGTCAGGTCCGACTCAACAGCACA
>NW_006921603.1:17575813-17581410 GCF_000298275.1 Orycteropus afer afer | reverse complement strand
ACACACAGATGCAAGTGATAGAACTGAGACTTGAATCCAGGTCTCTGACTCCAAGCCAGAAGAGCCCTCTCTGACTCTTCCCACTGTGCCATCCTTCCCTCCCCACCAACTTCTCAGCAGACTCTCTCTTCACTGGAGTAAAAACAACCAAGGGACAAGGACCGTGAATAAAACAGAGTAAGTCCATTCATTATGGGACTACTAAAACTTCAATTATTAGGATTAATCATTGTTTGTTGTAAGTACAAGCATGGTTAGTGCCCAAGAGTAAATAAAGATGTTTTGAAATTTCACAAGTAGGTTTCAATTTCACACTTCTTGCATTTCATGCAAGAGAGTAAACTCAGCCAATAGTCTGACAACTTTGATCAAGACAAAGGATCTCATTCAACTTTAAAAAATGGTATTATTTTGTGCCAGAAATTTAAGTAGAATTCAGATTTCATAATCTCTTAATTTTTAAGCACTCATTGCACATACAATGGGCTGTTTCCAAAATATTCTGAAGACCAGCTGTAGCTTCTTGTTTAAAGGTATAAAATAAGAAGCTGAAATGAGGTGATCTTTCATGCAATGAAAAACAAGCTCTGGCAACACAGTGATTAAGGCATCTGGGTGCTAACCAAAAGATCGGAGGTTTGAACCCACAAGCCACTCTGCAGGAGAAAGATAATATAATAGCCACTGGGCTTGGAGTCCATATGAATTTGAGTCTCAGCCCTATCACTCATTCATGCATTCATTCATACATGCATCCATTCACTGCTTCATACATTCATTCAATCAGTATTTGCTGAGCACCTACTATGTGCCAGGTACTGTGCTGAGCACTAGGAATATAAGCTATAGAGAATCCTTGCTCTTCTGAAACTGGGTGAAAAACTTCACCTCTTTGAACCTTAGTTTCCTCTTCTGTGAAATAAAAACCAACAGTCTGCTGTAAAGGCACAATGGCTACAAGACAGTGCTTCACAAACTCTGAATTAAGAGACATTAATATAAAATAATGAAAGTTCATGTGCCCAGCAAATGCCTGGTACACCAAAACCACTTAACTATTGCTTAACCAGTTGTTGTCAAGTTGTTTCCAACTCATGGTGACCCTATGTGTGTCAGGGTAGAATGTGATCCATACAGTTTTCAATGGCTGACTTTTCGAAGTAGATAACCAGGCCTCTCTTCCAAGGTACATTGTAAGGGTTCAATAGCTAGGACAAGGTAATGACTTGTACTCTGAAGCCTGGCATTACCCCCTCTCACTCTGAAACTCAGGGCATGAAGCCTCTCTTCATGTGACCATGGGTCCCCCTCCTGCCCACTGCATATCAACATATACCTATCACTGGGTATTCATTCTGCATTGGAGTTTCATTTTATACTTTGAAGAATGCTTACTTATTTTTTTCTGAATATACATGTTTATTATTTAAAATATTTATAAAGAAAGAAAAGTCTAAAGAACTAAACTCCATATTCTCACCATGCTTTTTAAATTCTATTCCTTCAGTTATGGAACATCATTGGGTGCCTTGTACCTGCCAGGCTGCAGTTACAGTGGTGAAAAGGCAGAGGCTGACCCTGCCTCATGGGGCTCATCAGCATGCTATGACTTACTGATGTCTACCCTTCCAGAATATTTTACTCACGCTAAGTGTTTCTAATTGTTAATGCTCAGAACTGAGAGAATACAAAGCACTAGCCAAACTCTGAGGCCACTGCTAGCATTAAAACTAAAGTAAGTGGTTCTCAAACTTGGCTGCACATTAGCATCACCTGGGAGCATTTAAGTCCCTGGGTGGCACAATCGGTTTGCCGTCAGCTACTAACTTAAAGTTTGACTGGGTGAACCCACCCACCCGCTGCAGAAGAAAGGCCTGGAGATCTGCTTCCATAAATATTATAGCCCAAAAGCCCTATGGAGGAGTTCTAGTAACAAACAGGGTTGCAAAAGTTGGAATCAACTCAAGGGAAATGGCCTTTGTTTTTTAAAAAAAATACCCAAGCCACATCCCAGACCGATTAAACCAGAATATCTATGGGAGGGATCAATGTTTTGGTCTTTGTATCACAATGGTTTCATGTGAAAATACCATGAAGAGAAGGACCCTCTTTTGCCTCTTTTGAATTGCAGCTATATAATTTGAAAGTTCAATTTTTACTCTCAGAATCCTTGCCTACAATTTCTACTCTCAGAACCCTTGGCTAGGAGACAAAAACTGTTGGCTTGCAGCTCTTGTTCAGACACCTAATCTATCTGACCAGCCTCCTCTCTCACCATTTCCCTATACATTACCTTTGCTGCAGCCAAACTCTGCAGATATTCCTAGAAGTTCTAACTTTATTCCTGTAGAGTCCAAAATTAGGCATTCAGAATTAGATTAATAAGTGTTATTTACAACCTGATATTTGATGCCTGTTTATCTTTAAACAAATCTCACCTTTCAGAGTGTAGCTTAAGAATACATACTATTTTAGGTTCCAGGTAATAAAACCAGCTCACTGTAAAACCAAAGGTTTAGATTTTTAGCTTTGTAGCCATAAGTAAATTTTATTTAAATCTTAACCTGCTAAGTTTGTACCAAGTGCCCCAAGGTCAGCAAAAGGATCCAGAGTCTGGGGTTTATTTTGATGGGTGGGTGTGCCATGCGAAGATCCTGTTGGGCTGGTGGCAGCTGATCTGCTTCCCATTCCAAAACCTCCTGAGAAGGAAACAAGATCATTGAAAATGAGGTAGTTGTTCGAGGATGAATTCTAAAACTCAGAATTCCAGAGCTACTGCCCATCTTGTCTCTAGGGCAAACCAGGACAGGGTTTAGAAATGTGTAAGAAGTTGCTAGACTCTTATTTCTCTGACTTGAGTGAATGTTGGCCTGCAGCAGAGACAGGGCACAGAAAAGACATTTGCTGTTTCCTGACCACACCTGTGAACTGTTACTGTAATATTTACCTTTCATGTTACCTGACTTCATTATTTCCTATGGACTTTGACTCAGATCTGGATCTGAATTCGGGCTCTACCACTTCCTAGCAGAGTGACCTTGGACATGTTCCGTAATATCCCTGGGGCTCAACATTTTCTCATTAGTAAAAGGAGCAATGGCATCAGAGAGTTATTGTGATGAGCACATAGTGTATAGATCTGTGTGTGCTTGTTTGTGTGTGTCTGTATGGATCTGTGTGTGTTTGTGCACATGTGTACAGGTCTGTGTGTGCATATTTCTGTGTGTGTTTATATGGACCTGAGCATGTTTGTGTGTATGTGTATCGATCTGTGTGTGCATGTTTCTATGTGCATGTGTATGGATCTGTATATGTGTTTGTGTGCATGTGTATGGATCTATGCATGCGTATTTCTCTGTGTGTATATGGATCTGTGTATTTGTATGCATATGTATGGATCTGTGCATGTATGCCTATGTATAGCTCTAGTGCATAATGGTTCATGCATTCGCCTGCTAACCAAAAGGTCAGTGGTTCAAACCCACCAGCTGCTTTGCAGAAGAAAGATGAGGCAGTCTGCTTCTGTAAAGATTTACAACCTTGGAAACCCCGTGGGACAGTTCTATTCTGTCCTAGAGGGTTGCAATGAATCAAAATCGACTCAATGGCAGTGGGGTTTTTTTTAGTTTGTTTCTTTAATGCGTATGTATGGATCTGTGTATTTATGTTTGTAGATCTCTGTGTGCACATTTCTGGGTGTATGTGTGTGTGTGCAACCTGCACAGGGTTGGGAACACAGTCATACAAAATAGCTTTCAATTAATGCTGTAGGAGCCAAGAGGAAAAGACCTTATCTATTCCAGACAAATCCAACCCTGACACAGCACTTCATGGAGACAGACAAACACCCATATTCATTCAGCATCTACTATATGTCAGGCATTTATGTAAGTTATTTCACTTAAACATCTATGTGGAATAAGAATAATTATCCCTATTCACAGATAAGAGAACTGAGACTAAGACTTGTCAAAAAGTGGTAGAACTGGATATACATCTAGATCTGTCAGATTCTATTGTCAAGGTAGAAATTCAGCAAATAAGACTTAGAAAAGTTAAATAACATTTAATATGTAACACTGTCATGTCATTAACTGCAATGGGAAAAGCTCAGCCAGAATGAGTCTTCAGGAAAAGTCAATACAAATTACATGGGTGGACTATAACACTGTGTAAGTGCTTAGGTCACATTGTGTGAAGAATTATGCTTTAGCATATGGTTAAATATGGACAAAAAAATAACCTGTTGGTCTTTACCTGGTTTAGCATGCCAGTCCCAGGCTCCTGAAACATCTGGCTGAATGTTCACAGCAGGTGTACTAGAAGCTGCAAATGGGGGGAAGAAAAGTGAATAAGAATGAGATAGCTCAGAAGCCACTTTTCTGAGTTCATACAAGAAAACGCCATCTCTTCCATGAAGACTGCATGACCTCCCAAGGGATTCATTCCCTCCTCTGGATTCTCACTGCACTCTGTGACACTTGCTATTTTGTGCCTTCATCTGTGGTATTTGCATGTGGCTTGGCAGAAACTATACATCATTTGTCTGTTTCTTCCTCAGTTCTCCTGTGTTTTACCTTCATATCCATCAAATACTATGTGTTCAATCCTCAAACTTCAAATTGTTACCGTGTATATGTCTGTTTTCATTTAATTATGAGTTCTTAAAAGACAAGAACTGTCTTGCTCATTTTTGTGTGTGCCACTTCTATATTTAACATAGAGTCAGTGGGCAATAAGAAAACAATAAATTCAATCCACCAGAGTTTGATCTTAACAGGTATACTGCAATCATCTTCAAAGGAAAAAGTAGAATGGGGTAGGTCAGCAATTGGGAGCGAAAGGGTAAGTTGTGATTTGAAATGGAACAGTCAAAGTAGAGGCCATTGAAAAGGTGGCATCTGAGTAAAGACTTAATCTGTTTCACTGCATCCTCCCACCTCTATGTAGCCAATATCCAAAGAGGAGACTCTTTTAAGTGGACACTATTAATGGGTAAGAAGTGAATTTCTTGTATGTTGTTCTATCAGTCCACTTCAAAGAATTTTGAGATTAAAAACCATAGGAAATCACCCATCAATGTTATTTGTGTAAAGATGTCTCTTTCCTAGGCAAGTTATACTGTGTGAAAAGTTGTGCAACTCATCTTCCTTGTGCATTTGCATGGCTCCAATGAAGTCAAGCTGATGACAAGACTGTGTTCTCTAGGCAAGCTCAGGAAGCCTTCCACAACACATCACCCTCCAGGTTAAGGCCAGTGATATTCCATAGTCTTCAAAATCAGGTATGAGCTACAATTATCCAGCTCAAAACATTTCTCCTTTGCTGAAGATCTCCATGTATTAAGAAACAGGTCCATTAACAAACAGATATGATTACTATTCTTTCCACACAGTATAAGTCTTTAAAATAGAAATATAACATGGGCCACACAGGTCATTCTTAATTATCTAGTAACTACATTAAAGAAAGTAAAAAGCAGGTGAAATTAATTTAATAATATATTTAACTTAATATATTTGAAATACTATTTTAACATATAATATATTTGAAATACTATTTTAACATATGTTGTTGTTGTTGTTGTTGTTGTTATG
>NW_006921603.1:17571274-17575088 GCF_000298275.1 Orycteropus afer afer | reverse complement strand
AAGGTTGGGCAATCCTACTTCCATAGTGATACTGCCTCGGAAACCCAAGGAGGGGTCGCTATGAGTCGGGGCCTACTCGATGGCAAATAACAACAACAACAACAACATATATTTTATACTGAGATTACATTTCAAATCAGACTAGCTACATTTCAAGTATTCAACAGCCACGTGTGGCTAGTGGCTATTGGACAGAACAACTCCAACACATTAGAGTGATTTGATGTATTTCAAAGTTTGTTGTATAAAATACTAATTTTGTGGAACACTAATATCATATTTTATTAACTGTAAGACACATAATTTTTCTACATTTCAAAGATTTCTACAACCAGATGCATCTTCCAGTGAATAGAAAGTGGGAATGTTTTTCTTATAGGTATATGAAATAATGATAGATCCTACAAAAATGGTGCTTTATTATGTAGTGCATGCAACTCCAATGCAAAAAAAAAAAAAAAAAAAATTCCACAGTAAAAAAGTTTTAGAAAAGCTGAGTAAAAAAGTTCAGCAGTTCATCTAAAAAAAATATTTTATTGTGTTTTTGGTGAAGGTTTACATTGCAGTTTTAGGTTCCCATTCAACAATTTCTACACAAGTTGTTTGGTGACATTGGTTACATTCTTCACAATGCATGAACATTCCTGTTACTTCCATTTTGGTTGTTCATTTCCATTTAGTTTCCCTGTCTCTTCACATCCTCATCTTTGCTTTAAAGTAATTTTTGACTGTCCAGAGCTTTTAATTTGCTTTTGTTGTTAGCTGCTGTCAAGTTGGCTCCAACTCATGATGATCTTAAAAAACAAAACCAAATTCATTGCCATTGAGTAGATTCTGACTCATAGTGGCCCTTTTGGGTTTCTGAGGTGGTAAATCTTTATGGAACTACATTGCCCAGTCTTCCTTTTGCAGAGTGGCTGGTGGATTTGAGCCAACATTTTGGTTAGCAGTCAAATGCCTTAAGCACTATGCCACCAGGGCTCCTTCATGATTACCTTAAGTATAACATAACAAAATGTTGCCCAATTTTGTGCCACCTCATCTGTCAGTGTGTCATACTGTGGTGGCTTGTGTGTTTCTATGATGCTGGAAGCTGTGCCACTGGTATTACAAATACCAACGGGGTTACCCATGGTGGATAAGTTTCAGCAGAGCTTACAGACTAAGACAAGCTAGGAAGAAAGGCCTGAAAATCTAGTTCCAAAAGTTAACCAATGAAAATTCTATGGGCACAACAGAGTTTATAATATGAACTGTTAATCTCCAAAAGAGAGATGTTGTTGTTAGGTGACCTCGAGTCATCTCTGACTCATAGCAACCCTATGTACAAAAAAACAAAAACACTGCCCGGTCCTGCGCCAGCCCCAAGATCCCTGCTATGCCTGAGTCCATTGTTGCAACCACTGGGTCAATTCATCTTGTTGAGGGCAACCCTCCATCTTATCAAGCACGATATCCTTCTCCAAGGAATGGTCCCTTCTGACAACATGACCAAAATAGGTTAGGCAAAGTCTGGCCATTCTCCCTTCCAAGGAGCATTCCAGCTACACTTCTTCCAGGACAGATTTGTTAGTTCTTTTAGCAGTCCACAGTACTTTCAGTATTCTTTACCAACCCCACAACTCAAAAGCATTGACTCTTATTCAATCTTCCAGCTCTCACATGCATATGAGGCGAATGAAAATAACATGGCTTGGATCAGGCTCATCCTTAGTCCTCCAGGAGACATCTTTGCTCTTCCGCACTTGAAAGAGGTCCTTTGCAGCAGATCTGCCCAATGCAGTACATTGTCTGATGTCTTCACTGCTGCTTCCATTGGTGTTGATTATGGAACCAAGTAACATGAAGTCTTTGACAACTTCAATCTTTCCTCCATTTATCATGATGCTGCTTGTTGGTCCAATTGTGAGGATTTTTGTTTTCTTTTTTTTTTTTGTAATTATCTTATTTTTATTATTATTATTATTATTTTTATTTTAAGAGCTTGTTTTACATTCAAAGTCATGCGTACATTTAGCTTCATTCCCCATTCACCATGTCCAACCCTAACCCAGTCTCCTCCCCTCCCTACCCTGCAACACTCCCCCTGTGCCCCTCATAATTATGCACTCCTGTTTGTCTTGCATTTCCTCAGTTTGAATGTTGGTCCTTTGGTGTCCCATGGTTTATTGCTTTAGGGGATGTATTACCATTGAGTGTGTGGGTGCAGCATCCTGGGTTGAGTGGTCTGAGTGTACATATTGTTAACTATTGGGCTGAGAGCCCATCCCTGGGGGTGAGTTTTATTCCAGGTGCTGAATGTATTTCAGGGCCATAGTATTGGGAGTCTTACCAGATTTCATCTGACCAGTAATTCTGGTCATTATTGAGTTTTTGGATTTTGTTCCACGTTTTCCCTCCCACTCTATCCAGGATCTCCAGATTTGATCCTTTTCTGAGTGGTTGGCATTGGTAGCCGGGCACCATCCAGTTCTTCTGGTCTCAAGGGCCATCATGTCCTAGGGCTGATTGTTTCTAAATGCCCCTGGTTTTTTTGGGTTTTTTGTGTGTGTGTGTGTGTGTGCGTTCTTCTTCACTTCCAATACTAGGAGACCATTAGCTGCATCTTAGATGGCTGCTTGAAAGGTTTTAAGACCCCAGTCACTACTCACCAATGTAGGATGTGGAGCAACACTTTTATGTATCTTATTGTGCCAATTGAGTCTGGTGTACCCCAGTACTATGGTCCTGAGGTAGTAGCTCTATTGGATCTCTCTTCCATAGTGTTGGGATGTCTGTGAGGGATTACTCTGTGTCTGTTTTCTATTGTTTCTGTAAGGACTGCAGGTATTTTGTATCACTGGTGTCTGCACAAGATTAGCTCAGCTGAGTCTATCCTTGGTCTAGCATACACCTCTATTCACTGATCCCTGTCTGGTCATCTCAGGTGTTTATGTGTTTATCTGTATAGCCTAGTGTTTGGAGTTAATGGCAATGTGGTATTGTAGACACATTGGTTGGTTTTAGCATCTGTCGTCTATCTCTTATGTGCACAGTTCAGTGTCCTCTCATTTCCCAATGTTATTATGGTGGTCATATATCCTTCCCATATATCCCTCCTCCTACCCATGTCAGCATGTAAGCCCCAACTAGCCCTAAATTAATACCTCCCTTTCCCTCCCCATCCCGGTAACCTACTAGGTGAGTTCCCTTTCCCAAGCAAACCCTTCTTTTTCTTTTTACAGTAATGGGCTCATACAGTACTTGTCCTTATGCGATTGACTTATTTCAATCAGCATAATGTCCTCCAGGTTCATCCACATTGCCAGATGATTTGTGTATCCCTCACTGTCCTTTAAGGTGGCATAGTATTCCATTGTGTGGATATATCATAATTTGGTTATCCACTCATCCGTTGATGGGCATTTAGGTTGTTTACATCTCTTTGCTATGGTGAATTGTGCTGCAGTGAACATAGGTGTACATATGTCTGTTCGTGTACTATCTCTCATCCCTTTAGGATATATTCTTAGCAATGGAATTGCTGGGTCAAATGGTACTTCTATTTTCAGATTTTTAAGGAAACGCCATACCATTTGCCACAATGGTTGTACCATTTTACAATCACACCAGCAGTGCACAAGAGTTCCAATCTCACCACAACCCCACCAGCATTTGTTACTATCTGACCTGTTGAACTTTGCTATTATTGCTGGGGTGAGATGATATCTCATTGTTGTTTTGATTTGCATCTCTCTAATGATTAATGATCGTGAGCAATTTCTCATGTGTTTGTTGGCTGCTTGTATATTTTCTTTGGTGAAGTGTCTGTTCA
>NW_006921603.1:17569438-17569985 GCF_000298275.1 Orycteropus afer afer | reverse complement strand
TGGTGGATTACATTGATTGATTTTCTGATGTTGAACCACTCTTGCACACCTAGGATGAATCCCACTTGGTCCAGAAGTATTAAGTTTTTGATATGTTGTTGGATTCTGTTGGCCAGGATTTTGTTAAAGATTTTTGCATCTATGTTCATGAGTTATATTGGTCTGTAGTTTTCCTTTCTAGTGTTCTTTCGCTGGTTTTGGTAGGAGTGTTATGCTTGCTTCATAAAATGAGTTGGGGGTACTCCATCTTTTTCTATGTTCTGGAATAGCTTGAGTAGCATAGGTGTCAATTCTTCTCTGAATATTTGATAGAATTCTCCAGTGAAGCCATCAGAGCCAGGGCTTTTATTTCTGGGAAGTTATTTTATGACCTGTTCAATTTCTTCCCTTGTTATGGGTCTGTTCAAGTTTTCTATTTCTGAGTGGGATAATTCATGTAGATCTTGTGATTTTAGAAACTTGTCCATCTCTTCTAGATTCTCATATCTATTGGTGTACAGTTTTTCATAATATTCTGTCAGTATCTTTTTTTATTTCAGTTTGTTCT
>NW_006921603.1:17536392-17569138 GCF_000298275.1 Orycteropus afer afer | reverse complement strand
TCTTCCTATTATTAATTTCTAGTTTTATAGCATTGTGGTCAAAGAAGATGCTTTGCAGTATTTCAATGCTTTTGAATTTATTGAGACTTGTTTTATGTCCTAGCATATGGTCTATTCTGGAGAAGGATCCATGTGCATTGGAAAAGAATGTGAATTGTGTTTTTGTTGGGTGAAGTGCTCTATATATGTCTATGAGTTCCAGTTGATTGATTGTGTTTTTAAGTTCTTCTGTATCTTTGCTGAGCTTCTTTCCCATTGACCTGTCTCTCCTTGAAAGTGGTGTGTTAAAGTCCCCCACTACTAATGTAGAGTTGTCTATCATTCCTTTTATTTCAGTTAATATTTGCTTCACATATTTTGGCACATTTTCATTGGGTGCATAAATATTTATTATTGTAACCTCTTCTTGGTCGACTGACTCTTTCAGCATCATATAGTGCCCATCCTTGTCTCTTTAGATGTTTTTCACCTTAATGTCTATTTTATCAGAAATCATAATTGCTACCCTTGTCCTTTTTTGGTTTCCATTGGCTTGGTATATTCTTTCCCATCCTTTAACTTAATTTGTTTTTATCTTTGTGTCTAAAGTGTGTCTCTTGTAGGCAGCATATTGATGGGTCTTCTTTTCTTATCCAGTCTGCCACTCTCTTTCTCTTGATAGGTGCATTTAGTCTATTCACATTCAGTGTAAATAGTGATAGGTATGAGGTGATTGATGTCATGCTATTGTGGTTTTTTTTTTTTTGTCATGTCATTGGTGATTCCTTTGTCCATGTATATTTCTGTGCTGAGTTCACTTTGTTGGCTAATGCTTTCTCCCTTTTCTTCTTTATAGTTGGTTTTGGGGTTATTAAGCCCATATGTTTTCCTTCCTTCTGGATTTGCTTAGAAGAATTGTTACTCTTCTCTGTTGTTACCTTGGAGTATATTCTTTTCTCTACATTTTTAGAACAGTGCGTGCTGCTAAGACATTGTCAAGTTTTCCTCTCCATTTGAGGGTCTGTACCTAGAAGTATTATTCCCTCTGATAGGTTAGTTGCTGTTGTTGTGTGCTGCTTGAGTTCCTTGGTTTTTAAGGTAGAATGTTTTATGGTCTTATTATGAGTATCTGTTTCTGATTTGGTTTTAGAGTTGATGTCACATATCCTCGTTTGGCTGATCTCTGTTGTGGATTCTCTATTGGTAAGGCTTCCTTAAGCATTTCTTGTAGGGTTGGTCTGGTTTTCACAAAGTCTATTAATTTCTGTTTATCTGAGAATGCTTTGATTTCACCCTCATATTTTATGGATAATTTGGCTGGATATAGGATTCTTGGTTGGAAGTTTTTTTTTCCTTCAGAATTTTATATATGTCGTCCCATTGCCTTCTTGCCTGTGTGGTTTCTGCTGAGTAATCGGAGCTCAGCCTAACTGTTTGATTATTATAAGTAATATTTCATTTTTTGCAGGCAGCTCTCAAAATTTTTTCTTTGTTTTTGGTTTTGGAAAGTTTGATTATAATATGTCTCGGTGTTTTTCTTTTGGGGTCTATCTTGTGTGGGGTTCTATGAGCTTCTTGGACAAATATCTTTTCTTCTTTCATGATATGAGAAAGTTTTCTGCTAGCAGGTCTTCCACAATTTTCTTGATGGTCTTTTCGCCTTCTTGTTCTGGAATTCCAATGAGTCTTATATTGTTTCATCTCATGTCATCGCATATATTTCTTAGGCTCTCTTCATTTCTCTTAAATCTTTGTTCTGATATTTCTTCACACAGGCTCACATCCAGGGATTTGTCTTCTAGTTGGGATATGCGTTCTTCAGCCAGTTCTAATCTACTCTTTTGAGCTTCTACTGTGTTGTGTAGTTCTGTCATTGTGGTGCTCATGGTTTGCATTTCAATAGACATCTTCTGCATTTTTAACTGCTGTTTTTGTATCAGTTCTGATTGTGCATTAATCTTAATATTCTGTTCCTCAATGATTTTCCTGAGTTCCTCCAGGAAACTGTCTGTGTTCTCCTTGTTTCTGTTTGGGGTTTCCTTAGGCTCTTGTATAGCTCTATAAACATATCTTCTAAATTCCTTCTCAGATAATTCTATTGCCCTCCTCTTTCTCCATGTATAATGAGACCTTTGTTTGTGGTTTTGCTTCTAATGCCTTGTCCTATTTTTTTTGTTTGATTTGAGGTTGCCTGTTGTTTCCTAGACATTTTGAGGTTGTCTTTAAACTGCTGGTTACCTGTTGATTTGTTTTGTCTTGGTTTTATGGTTTCATATTTTGAAAAGGTGAAGCTGCTGTATTTTACTTTATTATTGATTCAGGTATGCTGAGTCACTCTGCTGTTTGTGATGGTGGAATCACGGTCTGGAATGTGGATATGTGTTTCTGTTTGTTGTAAAGAGGGTTTAGAGTTCGAACTGGGAGGTGTTATGGTAATTGTCTGAATATGGTTTCTTCTACTGAATGAGTGAAATTATTGGCAGAGAAGGTGGGAGCAGAAGAAGGAAACCTTGGTGTTGTTAGGGTCGGTTTCTAGGGCTTCGTGCAGGCCGTTATTGATGATGTACTGTTATTTACAAGCCCATGGCTCAAATTTCAGAAAAGATTCCTGTTGTTAGGGAGTCGCCACTTTCTGCCAGGTTCAGGCACAATCAAAGACCCGGCTTCAGAGGCCTTTCGGCGCCAAAAAGCAGATCCAAGGCAAATTTCTGAGACCGCACTCAGCCACAGATTCCTCTCTCTCCACCCCATCTGCCCGCAGTGCCAGCCCAATCCGCCCAGACCGCAAACAGCTCCGGAGTTTGTCTGTGATACTGCCTACCTGCGGCACCAAAGATGCGCACGATTTCAGCTGTGCTAGAGTCGGGAGAGTGCCTGCTAGTAATCTGTGGTCCCGATATCAGTGACAAAGACAAGCACAGACCTCTCAATGCCTCCCAAGCTGACCCAAGCCCACTCAGTGACCTGCTGAGGGGGGAACAAGCTCACCATCCTGTAGCACCAGCGAGCTCTCCGCTTGGGTTTCAGTGGTGCTGCGTGTGCCCATTTGCACCTAGCCGACCCAAATTACTGATAAAATCAGGTGTTGAAGGTAGATACTTGGGGTGTTTACTAGTGTTTGTTGGTGTGGTCGCTGGTATGCTGATATAGGGTGTCTTCCTCCTTGGTCCACAGAGATCTCAGGTGGCTGTCCAAGTCCATCAGTCAGTAACCGCCCCAGGGAAGTCTCCAATGGCCTCTCTCGGCTTCCCGGCTGCCCTCCGCCAGGTAGAAGTTCCTTAAATTTTTTCTCTGTGCTTTTCCTCTAATTCCACTCTTCTGTGTTTGGTGCACTCTGATTCAGTGAGCTGTTCAGAGCACCAAAATCCCTAATTCAAACTGCTGTACCTAGTTTTTCAAGCACTAAGATGCTAGAAGGAAATAGCGTGGTGATTACTGACAAGACTCCATTTTGAATCCTGTTTTCTTTATATTGAGATCTAATCTATACTGCAGACTATAGTCTTCAATCTTCATCAGTAAATGTTTCAAGTCATCCTCACGTTCAGCAACCAAAGTTGTGTCATCTGCATATCACAGATTGTAAATATGTCTTCCTCCAATCCTGATGCTACTTCCTTCTTCATATAGTCTAGCTTCTTGGATTATTTGCTCAGCATGCAGATTGAATAAGTATGGTGAAAGTATACAACCCTGATGCAATCCATTCTTGATTTTTAACCATGGAGTGTCCCCTTGTTCCGTTTGAATGACAGCCTTCTGGTCTATGTACAGGTTCTTCATGAGTACAATTAAGTGTTCTGGAATTCCCAGTCTTCTCAATGTTAACCATAATTTGTTATGATCCACACAATTGAATGCTTTTGCATAGTCAATGAAACCTATGTAAACATCTTTCTGGTATTCTTTCCTTTCAGCCAAGATCCATCTGACATCAGCTATAATATCCCTCACTCCACCTTCCCTTTTGAATCCAGCTTTCATTTCTGGAAATTCTCTGTCAATGTCAATATACTACTGCAACCATTTTTTAATTATCTTCAGTAAGATTTTACTTGAGTATGATATCAGTGATACTGTTCGATAATTTCCACATTCAGTGGGATCACCTTTAGAATGGGTACAAATATGGATCTCTTCCAGTCATTTGGCCAGGTAGCTGTCTTCCAAATCTCTTGGCATAGCCGAATGAGTGCCTCCAGTGGGGCATCTGTTTGTTGAAACATCTCAATGGGTATTCCGTCAATTCTTGGAGCCTTGTATTTTGCCAATTCCTTCAGTGCAGCTTTGATTTCTTCCTTCAGTACCATTGGTTTTTCATCATATACCACTTCCTGAAATGGATGGGCATCAACCAGTTCCTTTTGGTACAGTGACTCTGTGTATTCCTTCCTTTTTTTATTTTAAACTGTGCTTTACGTGCAAATTTATAGAGCAGACTTTGTTTTACACTCAACATTTCGTGTACGTTTGGTTTCACTCCCCAATTACCATACCCAACCCTAACCCACTCTCCTCCCTTCTCTTCCCAGTAACCACCCCCACATCCCCCTCATAGTTATGCACTCCTGTGTGTCTTTCATTTTCTCCATGTGAATGTTGGCCCTCTGGCCTCTGTTACCCCATGGTCAATTGCTCTAAGAGATGCGTCTCCAAAGAGTATGTGAGTGCATCACCCTGGGTTGAGTGGTCTGCGTGTATGTCTTATTTACTATTTATCTAAGAGCCAGCCCCTGGGAGTGAGTTTTATTCCAGGCCTGAAGTGTATCCCAGGGCCATGGTATTGAGGGTCCCACCAGACTCCATCTGACTAGTAATTCTGATCATTATTGTGTTTTTGGATTTTTTTCCACATTTTTCCTTCCACTCTATCCAGGATCTCCAGCTTTGATCCCTTCTTGAGTGGTTGGCATTGGTAGCCGGGCACCATCTAGTTCTTCTGGTCTTAAGCTGATTGCTTCCAAATGTCCTTGGTTTTTTGCACTCTTCTTCACTTCCAACAATAGGAGACCATTAGCTGCATCTTAGATGGCTGCTCAAAATCTCTTAAGACCACAGTCACTACTTACCAATGTAGGTTGTGGAACAAGATTTTTATGTATTTTGTTGTGCCAATTGAGTCTGGTGTCCCCCCGTACTATGGTCCTGAGTCAGTAGATCCATTGGATCTCTCTCCCACAGTGTCTGGCTGTCTGTGAGGGATTGCTCTATGTCTATCTTCTGTTGTTTCTGCAAGGATTGTGGGTATTTTGTATCACTGGTATCTGTGCAAGACTAGCCTCAGCTGAATCTATCCTTGGTCTAGAGTATAGTCCTGTTCACTGACCCCCATCTGATCTTCTCAGATGGTTATGTGTTTATCTGTAGCCTGGTGTTTAGTGTTAATGAAAATGCAGTATTGTGGATATACTGGTATTAGCTTCTGTCGTCTGTATGTTCTGTGCACAATTAGGTGTCCTCCCTTTCCCCAGTGTTATCATGGTGGTCACAGACTCTTCCCATATCATCACTCCCCTTACCCACCTCAGCATGTGGCCCCCAACTAGCCCAAAATTATTCCCACCCCTTCCCTCCCCACTCTGGTAACCTACAAAGTGAGTTCCCTTCCTTAAGCAAACTCTTCCTTGTCTTTTTATAGTAATGAGCTCATACAATATTTGTCCTTCTGTGACTGACTTATTTCACTCAGTGTAACGTCCTTCAGGCTTATCTACATTGTGAGATGATTCGTGTATCCTTCATTTTTCTTTAATGCAGCATAGTACTCCATTGTGTGAATGTACCATAATTCTTTTGATGTTTCCTGCATCATTCAATATAATGCCCATAGAATCTTTCAATATTGCAGCTTGAGGCTTAATTTTTTTCTTCAGTTCTTTCGCTTGAGAAATGCTGAATGTGTTCTTCCCTTTTGGTTTTCTAACTCCAACTCTTGGCACATTTCATCAAAATAATTGGCTTTGTTTTCTTAAGTTGCTCTTTGAAATCTTCTGTTGAGCTCTTTTATCTTGTCATTTCTTCCATATTTGCCTCAGCTACTCTTCATTCAAGGACAAGTTTCAGAGTCTCTTCTGACATCCATTTTGGTCTTTTATTCCTTCCCTGTCTTCTTAATGACCTTTTACTTTCTTCATGGATGATGTTCTTGATGTAATCTCACAATTCCTCTGGTTTTTGGTCACTGGTGTTCAAAGTATCAAATTTATCCTTTAGATGGTCTCTAAATTCAGGAGGGATATATTCAAGGTCATATTTTGGTTCTCAGGGACTTGTTTTAATTGTCTTCAGCTTCAACGTCAATGTGCATATGAGCAGTTGATGGTCTGTTCCACAATCAGCTCCTGGCCTGGTTTTGGCTGAAGATACTGAGCTTCTCTATCACTCTTGCCACAGATGTAGTCTATATGATTCCTGTGTACTCAGTCTGGAGAAGTCCACATGTATACCTGTTGTTTGTGTTGTTGAAAAAAAGTATATGCAATGAATAAGTCTTTGGTCCTGCAAAATTCTATCATGTGATCTCCAGCGTTATTTCTATTGCCAAGACCATTATTTTCCAACTACCGGTGATTCTTCTTTGTTTCCAATTTTTGCATTCCAATCACCAGTGATCATCAACACATCTTGATTGCATGTTTGGTCAATTTCAGACTGCTGAAATTGGTAATAATCTTCAAATTCCTCCTCTTTGGCTTTGCTGGTTTGTGCATAAATTAGAATAATAGTAGTATTAACTGGCCTCCCTTGTAGGTAGGTGCATGGATATTATCCTATCACTGACAGCATTGTACTTCAGGATAAATCTTGATACACTCTATGTGATGATGAATGCCAGGCTATTCCTCTTCAATTTGTCATTCCTGGCATAATAGATCATATAGCTGTCTGATTCAAAATGGCCAAATCTAGTCCATTTCAGCTCACTCACGCCTAGGATATCGATCTTTATGCATTCCATTTCATTTTTGACAACTTCCAGTTTTCCTAGATGCACACTTCATACATTCCATGTTCCGATATTAATGGATGTTCGCAGCTGTTTCTTTTCATTTTGAGTCATGCCACATCAGCAAATGGAGGCCCCAAAAACTTTACTCTATCCACATCATTAAGGTCTGCTCTTTCCCAGTCATATTTTGAGTGCCTTCCAACCTCAGGGGCTTCCGGCACTATATCAGACAGTGTTTCACTGCTATTCATACGGTTTTCACTGGACAATTCTTTGAGAAGTGGATGGCCTCTTCATTCTTCTGAATCTGTCTTAGTCTGGAAGCTCTGCTGAAACCTGTCCACCATGGGTAACCCTTCTGGCATTTGAAACATCAGTGGCATAGCCTCCAGCCTCACAGCAACACACAAGCCACCACAGTATGACAAAGAGAGATGTAATATGCAGTTATTTTCCAAAAAGCATCCACAGATGCTTTTATATCTGAGCACCTATTATTGTGTTGCAAAAAACCATGTTCTACTGAACACAATATAAAATACTTTCCTACCATGAACTGTAGGTGAAGGACTTCTTGTAGGCTGAAGAAAAGGGTCACTGGATGCACTGGATGTGTTCAGAAAAGAACCCAACAAATCTTGACCTGAGGGTTTCGAAGGTGCTCCAAATGGGTCAAAGGCAGCACCTAGAAAACAAAGTGAAAAAAATGTATTATTTTATCCTTTGAGTTCATTCATCCAATAAATATTTAAGAGTTGTCACTATCGCCAAGCCCTAGGCAAACACTTGAAGAAAAATCAGAATGATGTCTGCCTCCTTGGCTGCTCCACAGGGCCAACCTATCCATAAACATTCTCCAGGGATAAGAATGGATCCCAATGATTTCTGACCACACAAGAATCATCTCATCTTTGTGGACCAAGGAGAAGCCTGGATTTATCTGTTAGATGAACCCTAAAGACTGTGTAAATTAGGTTCCTTCTGGTCTTAGGTTATCTTAATAAGATGAAATACATCAATCAAGTATACAGACTAGCCAAGAAAATGAGGTCAACAAAGATGAATCAGTGAGTGGCAAAATGATGCTTACAACATAGAGGGGGCTCAATAAAGACATGTTGAATAGATTAATAGATAAATACCAGGCATGGGGCTCTGGTCTTAAGCTGAACAGTAGGTAATCATTCTGATCAGGTTTTGTTTTATTTTTTAGTGGCCTCTGATTCACATGAAAGTTGAATGAGAATAAAATGAGTGTTGTGACAAAAACTGGACTCTCATTATGTCCACTGTCCTATATCCCTCAAGTATTATTTCCAAAATACTCCCTTCTCAACCACTTGTTAGAAACTAAATGAGGACAAATTTATGAAAGCACTGAGAAGATCAGAACAAAATAGGGAGCTAAGGTTACCTGCAACAATGCAACAACAGCTAATATTGCTTAGTTTCTTAGGGCTTACACTGTCCTCAATAGGAGTACCTCTACTGATCCTCAATATCACCCAGTCAGATGGAACTGGTATCATTATCTTCATTTTGCAGATGATAAACTGAGACCCAGAAAGGCTAAGTTCCTTGCCCAAAATCAAGTAAATAATAGGTCTGGAAATCATGCTCAGGTCTTCCAACTCTAAATTCCAGGAATTTTTCCAAAGACATCTCATATTCCTCCCATGTGTGAAATGAATGTGAGAGAAACCCTACACAGCTGCATACATGTTACTGTTCTTTAATTCCCTGTTACTGTTCAAGGTACAAAACTCCCTTCAGCAACCTGTAGCAAGATGTCGCTACTTAACCTTCATTAAATTAATGGGCTTATAGCTTCCTGAAGTCGGATTGACTCATTCTAGGAATAGACAACTGGAATCAAATAAGTTAATGAATAAACAACTCTTAAAATCTAGGTAGAATAAATGGTTTACTATGTGTGCACCCATCAATCATTGGAATAATGTTCTCGTTATATCTGTTAGGCAGCACTGTAGCCTTGTGTAGTAGCAATGGTATCAACTGGGTGTCAGCCAATCTGCTACAAATTTATATCCCTTACTCGTTTTGTATTCACAAAATCATATCCCTTGTATAAAATGAGAAGACTGAGATTTATAGAGGAACTATGAGAAAACATTGGGTTAATTTTTCTACTTCTAGTTTTGACCAACTGAAGCCAATCAGAGGAAGAAATTAAAATCTCCTCATCATTACTTGGTACACTTTTAATATCAACTCATGTTAAATTGTCCTTGAGTGGTACAATGAGTTAAAACATTTTGCTACTAACCAAAAAGTTAATGGTTTGAGTCAACTTAGAGGAGCCTTAGAAGAAAGGCCTAGCAATCTATTTCTGAAAAATCAGCCATTGAAAACCCTATGGAATTCAGTTCTGCTCTGACATACATGGAGTTGGCATGACTTAGAGTTGACTCAATGGCAACTGCTTATGTTAAATTAGAGGTATTTCACAATAAACTAAAAGTGAACTACCCAACATCACAAGAGAACAGCTTAAAATTTAGTCTTTAAAATAATGCTAATAGGTAGGCATTCCTTCCATTTTACAACTAGGAAGGTTAAGATTTTTTAATAAGATCTAACAGTTAAATGCTAGTCCTGGGGTTCTAATTCAGGCCTTTGAATCTAGACCCAGTGCTCTTTCTACTCTCAGAAGTAAAATTACTTGAGTTTTAATTTTTGGGAATAAAACTACTTGAGTTCTAGCCCTTGGTCTGCCATAATCAGCTGTATCATCAATCAATCAACCAATATATCTAGTCATCTATTTCATTGCCTACAACTAAGGCATGGGCCTCTTATGAATTAATTTATCAGGAGTCATACAAGATCTATCCATAGTCCTAAAACTTGACCATAAAATACTATGCTAAGTTGGATCTTGAGGATTTCTTTCCTAACAAAGCTTTTATTAATTTTGGTGAGTTAGTAGCCTTGCCTGGAATTTAGGGAACCTGGGTTCACATTCTGGCTATGATGACTATTTGTAGTTCCTTGGGCCATAGTGTCTATATTCTATGACCCTGAGAGCCACTTTCATCAGGAGTATCTACAGGTGAGTTACCATAAATCAAAGCCAATCCAAAGCTTTCTGAGAAATGAAAGAGGACTTGGAATTTTTATTTATTTACTTATTTTTCCTGAGGATACTATAGGCCTGGGTTGAGAAATTTCTTTACCTTCTTCCTAATGAGACGCCATCTTGGTTTACAGTGACAGAAACAAGGGTAACTAGTTTGAGTTAGTTCTACAGAAGCTGTAAAGGATCTTTGCTTACTCACCTACGCTGACTGCCAAATGTCAAAACTCTGTACATGACTAGTCACAGAAAGGGCTAAGTCTGTGGCAACGAGCAGAATGAAACTATCTTAGCAACATGGGACTTAAACTCTGTTCTACTCGGTTGGACTGCCTTGAGTCCTTTAAATATATCCTGAAGTAACCAAATATTCTCTGTGTAGCCAAAATATATTCAGAAAAGTAAGATTCCAAGAAAACTGAAGGAAGATTCTGAGTCAAATAGCCTAGTTATGAACGCTGGTCCCATCAATTACTAACTATTATGGATTGAATTGTGTTCTCCAAAAACACATACTAGAATCCTAATCTTACCTGTGGGTGTAATCCTGTTTGGAATAGAATTTTCTTTTTTATGCTAATTAGTTCGTACCAAGTAGGATGAGTTCTTAATCTAACCGCTTCTGAGTTACAAAAAGAATAGAATAAACACAGATATATGCACATACAACAGAAGACAAATGCCATGTGAGGACCCATCTATAAGGAAAGAACATCAAAAATCACTGGCAAACACCAGAAACTAGGAGAAAAGCTCATAGAAGGAATCAATGTAGCCACGATCCTGATTTAGACTTTTAATCTCCAGAACTGTGAGAAAATAAAGTGCTGTTCTTTAAAGTCAGATACTTGTGTTGTTACTATAGAATTATGTTACAAAGACACTGTTGTTGTTGTTGTTGTTATGTGCCGTCAAGTCAGCTCCGACTCATAGCGACCCCTCCTTGGGTTTCCGAGGCAGTATCACTACGAAAGTAGGATTGCCCAACCTTCCTTCCGAGGAGTGGCTGGTGGGTTTGAACTGCCAGCCTTCTGGTTAGCAGTCAAGTGCTTTAGCCACTATGCTACCAGAGCTCCTACAAAGACACTAGCTGTATAAAATACACTACTAATTTAATTCTAAGTCTCTATTCCCTCAACTAGGAGCTCTAGTAGCTTAGTGCCTAAGGCACTTGACTGCTAACCAGAAGGCTGGCAGTTCAAACCCACTAGCCACTCCTTGGAAGGAAGATGGGGCAATCTACTTCCGTAGTGATACTGCCTCAGAAACCCAAGGAGGGGTCGCTATGAGTTGGGTCCGAGTCGACGGCACGTAACACAACAACAACAACATTCCCTCAACTATTAAATGGAAATAATAATAGCACCTATTCATTGGGTTTCTATATGAATTGAATCCATATTTAGGGTTAAATTCCATGTTTGGCAAGTAGTAAGTGCTCCATAAATAAATGCTAGCTGTTATTATTAATAATAATTCATCTTTCTACATTTCCAAACAGAAGCAACTAAAGTAGCTTGGGAATTGATGTCCTAAAAGAAATTAAAAGTAAGGGTGAGGAGCTCAAATACTCACTTTTGTAATGTCCTTTCAAAATGGACAATATTTCTATTTCTTCTTGTGTTCACCATTTAATGGAAGACTTAGACCTCTAAGGGGCTTTCTGCAGAAATTTGAAAAGTCTAGCATAGGGAAGTCCTATTTTACTTGCCTGGACCAAAAGTTATAATTCCCCACTGAGAAACACAGTGTTGCATGAAAAATATTACCTTCTCCCATTCTTAGGGTTGGTGATGCAGAGGTGGAGGTGGCAGAACGACGGGGTGTCGACTGGGTGGATGTAGGTCCACTAGGATGAAACATGTCATCCACTTCTGACTGTGTAGCCTGGGCAGGGCTGGCCACACCTCCACTCCCGAACAGGTCACTCAGCAGTTCAGAATTGGTGGGAGGAGCTGCTGGTGGAGAGAAGGTCTTACTCACTGCAGACCCTTCTAGGCCCAGAAGGTCTACATCCTCTGGGGGTGGGGGTGCAGCTGGCTCCTGCAGCTTTTTGCTGGGCTTCTTGGCTCCATGATGTTTGTCACCATTGGCATTGCTGTGTGGACTAGAAAGGGTCAGAAGTTCATCATCTGACTGCTCACTTTCCGGATTCACAAGGGCAGCGTGGTCCTCCTCACAGAATGACTTCTCTGATTTCTGATCTAAAGAAGGACAGTATGTCAAAATGGTTAGTTACTGACCATCAAGTTGTTTGTTTTTATTATATGTGCATAATTCCAGTAAGAGAAGGATCCATCCCTGAGCAAATAATCTTTCAGACCTTTACCACTGCAGACATTTATGTATTTCAAATTTCACTGAACTCCCAAATTGCATTCAACTTTGTTGAGCACCTGAGAGGCAGTATAGCATAGTGGTAAAGAGCAGGAACTCTGGAGCCTGAAGGCCTGGGTTTGATTTCCAGCTCCACTAATTATGGTTCTAGGCACTGGGTATGTTACTTGTGCCTTGATTTCCTACTCAGTAAAATGGGGAAAATAAATGCTACCTAACTCACATGTTAGACTGCTGTGAGAATTCCATGAGATGATACATACAAAATGCTCAGATAAATAATAAATAGTACTTGGTAGCACAGTGCCTAAGGCATTTGACTGCTAACAGAAGGCTGGCTGTTCAAACCTATCAGCCCTGTGGAAGGAATATGGGGCAATCTACTTCTGTAAAGATTTACTGCCTTGGAAACCCCATGGGAGTCTCTATGAGTCGAAACTGACTCAATGACAGTGAGTTTGTTTTTTATTTATTTATTACTATTATGATTCTTATTTTCCAGGTGCTAAGTTAGGTGCTAGGAATTTGAAATTCTATTAAAATGTTAGGTATCTCCTAGTCCTTTGCTGATATTGCTGGTTTCTTTACTTCTCCCTGTGGCCTACAGCCAAAAGCAAGGCCTTTCTCCCATAGTCTAGAGCAGAAGTGAACCACAAACCTAGTAACTGAATAGAGAGAATGGTTCTGCTTAGGATGGTACTTACACCAACCTGAAAGGAGATAATTCCAACTTAAAATGGACAGTAGGAGAGAGGGCTCATGGGGGAAGGAAAAAAAAAAGGAGGTTAGAGATTGTCTTTTTGGCCCTCCTTGAGGCAGAGCTTCCCATGGAATTTTGTTATTTTTGTTTTAATGTTGGATCAATACATCTATATTCCAAATCAAATACTGATATGCAGTCTCCTTATCCCCAACTCTTAAAGGTAAAAACCTATGAATAGGGAAACGTTTTCCCAAGTTTGGTGCAAATTCATTTGGCAGAAAAACCTGACTAGAACTGATGTGACAGGATTGTCTTCATTTATCTCACTCAGGATTATTATTTATACATTTCACTACAGAAATATTAACGTGCTTGATGACAGGGTATTATTGTCTGAGATGCCTCTGGGGATGCTACATAATACATAGTTTATGTCCCAAGTTACCTTTCTAAAATAAAAAATAAAATAAAATGCATTCCTAAACATATATGGTTCTTAGAGTTTCTGAAAAAGAGATTGTGTATCTGTACAGGAAAATGTGATCTAAAACACAGCACAGTGAGAGCAGTAGAACTCAGGTTAAAGTAATATTTTGTACCAGTCTAAGAGCTTCCATAGAGTTGAAAATGAGGAAGTCTACACCAGTAATTATTGCAGCACTATTCACAAAGCCAAAATCCAGATATCTATTGACAGACAGATTAGTAAACAAAATGTGGTAAATACATACAATGGAATATTGCTCAGCCATAAAGAGAAATGAATTCCTGATACATGCTACAACATGGATGAAACTTGAAAACATTATATATCAAGTGAAATAAGCCAATCACAAAATTATAAATACTGTATGATCCCCCTTATATGAGATATCTAGAATAAGCAACTGTATAGACACCAAAGTTTATTAGTGGTTAACAAAGGTGGGAAGGAGGGGAAAAAGGAAGACTTTTTTTTTAGGAAACATTGAGCATCTGTTTACGGTGACAGAAAATTTGGAAACAGATACTGGTGATGGTTACACAACATGATTAGTGTAATCAGTGTCACAGAATTGCACATGTGAAAAAACGCTTAATTGGTGAATGTCATGTTATATATATTCTTACTACAATAAAATTTTTTCAGTCACAATAACAGAAAAATCCACTATATTTGTTGACATGCTATAGGATTCCTATATATATTTTGTATATGTATATGTTGTTGTTGTTGTTGTTATGTGCCGTCGAGTCGGCCCCGACTCATAGCGACCCCTCCTTGGGTTTTCGAGGCAGTATCACTACGGAAGTAGGATTGCCCAACCTTCCTTCCGAGGAGTGGCTGGTGGGTTTGAACCACCAGCCGTCTGGTTAGCAGGCAAGTGACTTAGCCACTATGCTACCAGAGCTCCAAAAAATATGGAACGCTTCACGAATTTGTGTGTCATCCTTTTGCAGGGGCCAAAAAAATTGGATATGTATATGGACCATGTAATGTGGCTACTTAATACCTATTTCTTCATGGGAAACTCCCGGAAAGAAATCGCATGCAAATTACATAAGACTTTTTTTTTTTTTAGATGATTGGCAATATTCTCTGAAACTTACAACACAGTAATTGTACTTTCTTTTGCATATATATTCCTTGTTGCCATGTTCGTTTTGTTTGTTATGTGCCTTCAAGTCAGATCCACCTCACAGCGACCCCTCCTTGGGTTTCCAAGATGGTATCACTACGGATGTAGATTGCCCAACCTTCTTTCCAAGGAGTGGCTGGTGGGTTTGAACTGCCAGCCTTCTGGTTAGCAATAGTCAGAATTAACATGTGAACTTAAAAAAAAAAATGGGGAAGTCATCTGATTTGAGAATGGGTTGAGCAGGAACAGTGTGAAATAATGAGGAAACTGGATGGTTTCGAAGTGCTGCTTTGAAGGCTAACCACTCTGTATAAGGACCATGTAACTTAAAGACATACCTTGCCAGCAGAGAGAGGAAAAAAAGCCACCTTGCCCAACATGCCTGGGGTTGTCTGGAGGGACATCAGCTGGAGCCTGTCCTATAAGACAACAGGCCATGCGGCATCAATGAGACACAAGAAAGAGGTCAATGTGTGATAAATAACTCACAAGTCTCATTGTGGAAAACAAAACTATCAAGGGACTCTTACCTCCTAAAACCAAAGTGTCCTGATGCTCTTGATGAGAAGAAAAGAGGATGCTGGGATTGATATCTTTGGTGCAGTAATGCTCCCAGGGCGGGGTTAAGTCTATCACTTTGTCGTGGGGCTGTAGTTCTATATCTAGTGTCACCTGAAATAGCTGAGGATATTTTTCTGGTACATCACATGCATCTAACTCAGGTCTAAATAGGAATTTAAAAGAAGAAGAACAGTGAAACAATGGAACCAGTATGAACTATCTTATGTTGATACTAAGTCTCATTTTTAGGAAAGACTTAATCATTAACCAAATATGTTACTTTACTTTTTTGAGCTCCAGTTTCCTCATCTATGGAAATAGGGTAATACTGCCTACTCAAAGGATTTGGATGACATTGCATGTGAAGACATTCTGGAAGGCAGGGCTGATACACACACCCCGTATGCACTGGTATGGTGATAACAGAAGTTAAAATGGCGTCCACAGTCATTGTCCTGAGCCCTTGAATGTCTATCACTACTCCAGTCTTGCAACTCTAACCTATCACCCCAGCCACCCCACTGAGTTCCCTAGACCACACTCCGAAATCCCAACTAAGAGTTTATGTCTAGTACAGAAGGCCCCTCCAGGGCCCTCTGCCAACACTAAAGCCTGGCATCCATTCTGATGGGTCACTGCTCATATCATTTTGCTATCTTGGCTGAAAAGCAGAAAGAAATACACAAAGTATCCAAGTATTGATATTTTGTTCCTCACATGCAATTTTAGACCTTTCTATTTGAAATTATTTGATCCATCTGTATTTCTCAAGACAAATCCTATGTAACTGAAGGATTTAAAATACAACCAGCCTCAAAGTGCTACGAGCTACAAACACTGGTAGAGCAGCACAGGATTGATTACAGGCAGTATTTCACATCAGCACTGACTGAGAAGGGCTTTCAGCCAAAGTGGTACTTACTTAGTGAACTTTAAAACTGTGGTGTCCAATGGTATGAATCCAGTATGAAACTGAAGCTGGAATATCTGTGTGTTGGTCACCTAAAAACACATGGGAAAAGCACATTATAAATGATCAGTAATAAGGGAATTTGATCAAAAGATTATATTTTGAGAGCCATGCACCTTCACCTGTTTCTGCATCTGAATCTTTGTTGACTATGAATATTAAGTGACTCTCTCTCTCTAGCTCAACTGGCCCAGCTTCATTTCTAGTCTCTGTTCTCCATGAACTCTGCCTTAGTGAGCCATTTCCTCATGTGCAAAGGCCCCATGTTTCTTTACATTGCAATATTTGACTCATGCTGTTCCTTCTACTCAGGATGCCCTACTCCAACCTAGTGAAGGCATCTTTCAACATCAAAAAATCAGATCCTTTTTGTAGCTTTCCTGGGTCACCACTGGGCAAAACAAATTTTTCCAAAAATTGTACCTCATTTTCTTGTTAGGTGCAGTTGAGTTGGCTCCGACTCATAACGACCCCATTTACAACAGAACAAAACACTGCCCAGTCTTGTGTCATCATCACAATCGTTGCTGTTTGAGCCCACTCTTGTTGCCACTGTGTCAATCCTTCTTATTGAGGAACGTCCTCTTTTACACTGACCCTCTACTTTACTACACATGATGTCCATCTCCAGGGTCCCTCCTGATAACATATCAACAGTATGTGAGACAAAGTCTTGCCATACTCCCTATTAGGGAACATTCTGGTTGTACTTCTTTGAAGACATATTTGTTCATTCTTCTGTCAGGCCATGGTATAGTCAATATTCCTAGCTAACAGTGTAATTCAAAGGCATCAATTCTTCTTCAGTCTTCTTTATTCATTATCCAGCTTTTGCATTCTTATGAGGGGATTGAAAACACCATGGCTTGGGTCAGGCACACCTTAGTCCTCAGGGTGACATCCTTGCTTTGCAACACTTTAAAGAAGTCTTTTGTAGCAGACTTGCCCAGTGAAATGCAACATTTGATTTCTTGATTGCTGCTTCTATGGGCAATGATTGATACCAATAAAATGAAATTCTTGACAACTTCAATCTTTTCTCTGTATATCACGATATTGGTTATTTTTCTAGTTAGGATTTTTGTTTTCTTTATGTTGAGGTATAATCCACACTGAAGGCTGTAGCCTTCAATCTTCATCAGTAAGTGGGCTGAGTCATCTTCACTTTCAGCAAGCAAGGTGGTACCATCTGCATATTGCAGATGTTAATGAGTTTTCCTCATTAACATAATCCTGATGCCGTGTTCTTCCTCATATAGTGTAGCTTCTCAGATTATTTGCTCAGCATATAGACTGAAAAAGTATGGTGAAAGGATAGACCTCTGATGTACACCTTTCCTGATTTTCTGATCCCTTTGTTCTGATCCTTCTTCTTGTTTCTAATTTTCTCATTCCAATCACCAGTGTTTTGGTTACTTCTAGTGCCTGCTGTAACAGAAATGCCACAGGTGGGTGGCTTTAACAAACAGGAATTTATTCTCTTACAGTTTTGGAGGCTAGAAATCCAAGTTCAATGTGCCATCTCCAGCAGCTCAGTGAAGGCACCTCAACCTTGGGCTTCAGCTCTGCCTCTTGCTCCTGGCCCACTGAAGCTTGAGGCTTCTCTCAACTCAGACAGCTGCTGGTTGCTGAGGCTGACACACCCAAGGTCAATAAATAAAATGGCACAGTCCCAATATATTACCAAACAACACAGCAGGCCATTAGTTCAAGTCCAGAGACAGTCCCAAAATCATCAAACATCATGGCAGGCTGCTGAATGACAACTTGGCTACACACAGGATTCAAGTTTGCCAAAAGCTGCTAAGACCCTTCTCAAAACTTCTCCTTATAGACTGGAAGCAGATCACATCCCTAAGGCAGCTACTCAGCTGCTCCAGTAGATTCCACCATGGAGCTGATTACCAGTCTCACCATGGGGAATAACTACATCCAGCTGCCCAGCCACTCAACAAAGCCCAACCAAGTTGACACATAACCTTAACTACCACAACAGTAATTATCACTGCATCTTGACTGTTTATTTGATCAATGTCAGACTGCAGAAGTTAGTAAAGATCTTCAATTTTTTCATCACGGTGCATAAATTTGAATATTATTCATATTAACTGGCTTCCTTTGTAGGCCTATGGATATTATCCTATCACTGACTGCATTGTACTTGAGGACAGATCTTGAAACGTTCTTTTTGACAATGAATGTCAAACCATTCCTCTTCTATTTGTCATTCTTGGCATAATAGATTGTATGACTATTTGATTCAAAATGGCCAATAACACTCCATTTCAGCTCACTAATCCCTAGGATATTAATCCTCAAGTGTTCCCTTTCATTTTTGACAATTTCCAATTTTCTTAAATTCATATTTCATACATTCCATGTTCTAATTACCAATGGATGCTTCCAACTCTTTCTTCTCATTTTGAGTCATGCCACATCAGCTTTACTGAAAGCTTTACTCCATCCACATTATCACAACTGACTGTACTTTGAGGAGGCTTCTCTTCCTACAACCTGAGGGGCTCACCTTCCAGAAATATTTCAGACATTCTTCCACTGCTATTCATAAGGTTTCCATGGGCCAATTGTTTTTAGACGCAGATCATCAGGTCCTTCCTAGTCTGAGTCTGGAAGCTCTGCTGAATCCTGTCCACCATGGGTAACCCTGCTGGTATTTGAAATGCTGGTGGCAGAGCTTCCAGAATCACAGCAACACACAAGCCACCATAGTATAACAAACTGACAGCCAAGTGGTTGACAGCACCTCTTACCTACCTCTAAGATGGCATTATGGATATTTGTACATATGTGAATCTTTTGTGCTCCACTGAATTCCTTCAAGGCAGGGGTATTTTCTTAGTCTTGTCCATTTTAAATACCTAGGCAATACCTGGCACAGAGCATGCACTGAGCAAATATTTGATGCATTAAAATAAAATTACTTGCAACAATGTTCACAATAGTCAGAAGTGAAAACAACCTGAATGTCCATGAGCTGATGAATGGATAATGAAATGGGGTATATCCATACAATGGATTATTATGAAGTACTGATTATGCTGTAACATGGATGAATCTTAAAAACATTATGCTAAGTGAAAGAAATCAGTCAAAAGAGGCCACATACTGCATCATTAGATTTATATGAAATGTCCAGAATAGAAAAATCCATAGAACAAAAGTAGATTAGTGGTTACCAGGAGATGGGCACAAGAGGATAGACAGTGACTGCTAATTGTTACAGAGTTTTTTTAGAGGTGATGAAAATGTTCTGGAATTAGATATTGCTGATGCTTGCAGAACACTGTAACTATACGAAAAATCACTGACTTGTATACTTTAAAAGGGTGAATTTTCTGTTATGTAAATTTTATCTCATTAAAAAGTTTGAAAGAAATACAATTACCAGACTCACATCCTTAAGAGAAATCTATTCCCTTTCATTGATCCAAATGAAGCACTATAGAAAAGGCACTAGCTTCTAAACAACATAGTTGCTGGAAGTTCTAGGCCTGCTCCCTGTGGCAAGGACTTTGGGCAAATCACAACCTCTCTGAGTCTGCTTCTTCACCTTTAAAAACAGGAGGAGGACATAAGCAATCTTTAGAGGATCCTTCTAGTTCTAAAATCACAAGTCACTCAAGCTAAAATTAGTTTACTAAAAAGACTCGGAAATACTGCCATCAAAAGCTTAGATGAGCTTGTCCCACGGTTCTTCCTTTAACCATACCTTAGCCTGTAGCCGGCTCCCGATGGTTGACCTCAAGTGATACATGGAAACAATCACATCTCCTTGTACAGTTATGCTTAAAGGAATGAAGATTTTTCCATCTTGGACACGATATTCTCTTTAAAGAGAAAGAAAACGCTACTTTTAAGGAGAGTCCAATCTTACGCAATCACACAGTTCCACATGCAGGTATAGCCCTCTGTGGCTCTGGTCAAATGATCTGTGTGCCAAGGTCAGGGCCTAACAACCATTCCTATCCTATGCAAAGTCAGGAATGCAGCCAGTTCTAACACAGTGCAAGCTGGTTCAAAATGGGATGGCACTGCCCTCTCTCTCCATCCTATCTGAACATCCAGATAATTCAATTGTCCATCCCTACTCTGCAGATCTTCTTGTCTCCCTCAAGTATGCCAAGCCCCAGGGTACCTGTCTTTTCCTAATCTTAAATTTATAATAAAAGCAGAAATAGAGGGAACAAAAATTTCAACCACGTACAGAAATGGCAATGCCATTCTCTGTGTGGGTTTTGGGTACCAATCCCCAAACTCAATCTACTGCAAACTAGTTTCATGTTATCACCTCTCTGAACCCCTTCTCTCCACACGCCTATCATCTGTAAGTGGCACCAACTCTTTTATTCTGGATTCTGTATCTTCTTTCATTATATCATATAGTTCCTCCAGCAAGAAAGCTCATTTATCTCTGATTCTTCTACTCTGATTCTTCCATTATTTCTTCAAATGCTATCCCAGCTATCTCTTTCATAAATACCTAGGCCCTCTGTCTCCCACCATTGCTTCAACCTTTATTATGGCTCATGCTAGTCTTCTTGAAAAGTGAACTCTTTTCAAGTTCTTCTCCTCTTGAAAAATAGCCATGACATTTCTTGGTTTAGCTGTACATTTATTAGATTACCACTGATGTTGAAATTTTTTTATATATAAATCATCTATTTTCACAATAATGCCCTCCTCACAGGGAGACTATGATCCAACATATATAAGAACTGAGTAATTCACAAGAAGAAATGAAGAAAAATATTATGACTTACTTCATTCGTTCAAAATCTGTGCAGGTTGTATATATTTTGGTTTCTCCAATCAGTACATCACAGTAAGGGCGACATCCATTTCTCTGTTTGTTAAAAAAAGGGATTGGACTGACAGTAATGGACTTAATCGTGAGAGGCTTGAAATGAGGGCGGTAGGGTTTGTCTGCTAGTAGGTCACACATATAGCCCAGATATCTGAAATAAAAGATTGTCATTCTATTGGGGTCTATCACACCATGAGAAACAAACAGACAATCTTTGGTATAAAGTTTGTCCTTTCAAATTATTGTTTACTCTGTTAATGTCTTGAACATTAACTAGCAAAAAACAATGCAGCCAATAATTTAGGAAAGCTTTTATCTAGTGACACTACTGTACTTTCACATGGAACTGATAACTGGGTACTCATCAAGTGAAAAAGCTTATTGAAGCTTTATACTAGCTTAGTATTTGAATACCTATTTCTATTTGATCTAGTAGATTAAATTTCTCAGCTAAATGTTGGCTTTGAATATATTTTAGAATTTTATCATCAGAAGTACTTTTAATCCAAAAAATGAAATGCAATTTAAATAAGAGAAAATATTTTGACCACAAGGAAGAAAATAAAAGTTATCTAAAAAAGGTTTGTCTTTTCTAAGTCACTTTCCAGATGATCTTTTGCAATCTGTTTCCTTGTTCCTGTGTCAATATAAAAATTTTTAAAAGGCCTTATATTCCTCATATACTTTTACATCTCCTTTTCTTTCAGTAATTGTGTACCCCACAAGACAATTATCAATGATAAATATAGCCTGCCACTGCTTGTATTTCCATAACAACCTATTATTGAAACAGAAGGGAACTGGTCTTAGAACTTGTGATCTGAGGTCATGTTCTGCCTCTGCCCATTAGGTGTTTTTAGACCCAGGGGAAGTCACAACCTGCCTAAGTCTCAGTTTCCTCATCTGTAAACCAATAGAGGTGGACAAAAGTATTCTTTAAAGGTGCTTTCTAATTCCAAAATGCCATATTCTCAAAAGGGGCTATATAGCTATGACAATCAAATATTCTAATCTGATTCAAATTTTTCCATAGTTCAGGATAATGCCAAATAACAATTTGAAATAACAGAAGTTATGAAAACACTTATGAGGTGGCTTTCAAACAGTGCATGATATCAATGAGACCATGTTTGAGCCTGTCTCTGCATCTAGCTTACTCTACCTCCTGTGGGATGGCGAAAGTCCAATTCCTGGTCGCTTTGCATACAGCAATCGAACAGCTGGGCCAGGAGAAGAGTAGAGATTACAGAAAATGAACATAGCACCAACCAGAATTGACGATGCCGCCCTTCCATCCTGCCAAAGAAAATATATAAACTCATCATGAACATGGTCTAATCAACCACTCTCCACTGAGAATGGTTATACTTGCAATGAAGAAAGGAGAGGTAGGGAGAGAAATCTCAGAAATTCTCTTAACCCAGGGTATCTTTAAGCTCACTTGAAAATCAGAATCTGTCCCAGCTATTTAAATCACAAAGCAGAAAGGGAAGACTTATTCTTAGGGTCAAATTGACTTTCTACTCACCAAAGAAACCCAGCAATATAAATGTGATCCTTTGGGAAACTCTTTTCCCATTATTTGCATATACTTATTAAAATACAATTTAATATTTAAAATAACTTTGGACTTGGAGCATCAGAACTACTGTTGAGGTCTCTTGGTTTTAGGACCAGAGGTAAAAAGTTCCCAGGTTAGGTAAATGATGCTTTTTAGACTACATCATCTACATATATCACTCAAAGTATGTTCCTAGATTCATATAAAATAGAGAAGATTCCCTTGATTCAAACTTCATTCAGTATAGGAATACATCCAATAATATTTCTGACAGATGGTTATCCATCCTCTTCTAGAATACTTCAAGTGACAGGGAGCTTGTTGCTACTTGAGGTAGTCCATTCCAGTTTATAAAATTCTTCCCTATACTATGTTGAATTGATGTTTGTTTCTCTATAGCTTATATCCAATGATCCTGGTCACTTTGCATATAGCAATCAAACAGCTAGGCCAGGAGAAGAGTAGAGATTACAGAAAATGAACATAGCACCAATCAGAATTGATGATGCCGCCCATCCATCTTGCCAAAGAAAATATATAAACTCATCATGAACATGGTCCAATCAGCCACTCTCCACTGAGAACAGTTATACTTGTAATGAAGAGAAGACAGGTTCACCAAGAACTTGAATCAGGATTGGAGGAAGACTCAAACACAACCTACGTTATGTAGATGACACAATTTTGCTCACTGAAAGTGAGGATGACTTGAAACAATTATTGATGAAGATTGAAGACTGCAGTCTGCACTATGGAGGATCACACCTCCATATAAAGAAAACAAAACCCATCACAACAGGACAAATAAGCAACATCATGATAAATGAAGAAAAGACTGAAGTTGTCAAAGACTTCATATTACTTGGTTCTACAATCAACACCAATGGAAGCAGCAGTCACAAGATCAGACGTTGTATAGCATTGGGCAAATCTGCTGCAAAGGACCTCTTTCAAGTGCTGAAGAGCAAAGATGTTTCCCTGAAAACTAAGATGTGCTGGACACAAGGCATGGTATTTTCAATCACCTCATATCAGTGAGAGCTGGACAATGAATAAGGAAGACTGAAGAAGAGTCAATGCTTTTGAGTTGTGGTGTTGGTGAAGAATGCTCAAAGTACCATAGACTGCTAAAAGAACTAACAAACCTGTCCTGGAAGAAGTGCAGCTGGAATGCTCCTTGGAAGTGAGAATGGCCAGACTTCATCTCACCTACTTTAGTCATGTTGAATGAAGGGACCATTCCCTGTAGAAGGATATCATGCTTGGTAAAGAGGAGGGACAACAAAAAAGGGGAAGGCCTTCAACAAGATGGAGTGACACAGTGGCTGCAATGGTGGGCCATGGTGATCATGGGGCTGGCACATGCCAGGCAGTGTTTTGTTCTACTTTACATGAGGTCGCTATGAGTCAAAGACAACTTGACAGTACCTAACAACAACAACAACGATCCTCATTCTTCCTTCTTCCAGAACAAAGTTTAAACATACTCCTTACTCCCTGTGACATCCCTTTGCATTATCTGAAATTCCCTCTCTTTCCATTGACACTTCTGTTTTCCAGGTTAAGACATCCAATCTCTTCAATTCTCCCTCACTCAATTAAAAAATAACAAACCCACTGCCATGAATCAATTCTGACTCATAGTGACCCTCACTAGGTTTCCGAGATGGTAAATCTTTACAGAAGTAGATTGCCCAGTCTTACTTCCATGGAGCGGCTGGTAGGTTTGAATTGCCAGACTTCTGATTAGCAGTCAAAAGCCTCAAATGGTTAAAAAAAAAAAAAAATCATGTCAATGTGTTTATGCCAATTGTATTCACAGATATTTCAATGACATCATTATTTTACCTATGTACTCATAGCTCTTGTTTGTACCTCTTCTATAATACCTAGCACATTTAGCATCTTTGTATTATGTGGTTTAGGTATATATCTACTTCTCCCATTAGTATTCAAGCTTTTAGGGAAGAACAGTAATTCCTCCCTCATTTTTACCTCCTTCGCATCCCCTACTTCTTAAGGAGCTCAATAAATGCTTGTTGTTGTTGTTGTTGTTTGCCATAACTCAAATGTCACCTGTCCACAATTCTGTATAGAGGCAGTTATATTTGACCATATCAAATCACCACCAACAACAAAAAGGTTACTCACCAAGCAGTGCACGACACAGACATTTTTTGGGTTCTGTAGTAGCCAATTATACATATTCCGACACACAGCAAAGAGGTTGTGCAAACTGGGGGCCTGCCTAATGGGCCAACTGCATTCTGAAACCTAAGGGAATAGAGCAAAAGAATATTAATTCCCCAAATAACTTCGCACCCATAAGCAGGTATCACACCAAACACCTTCCAGAACTGACACCATACCCTCTATTATCATAGCCAGGAAGAGTTAGGAAAAATGTTCAGACACAAAAAGAAGAGGTGATTAACATAGCAAATTTTTAATTAAAAGATTGTGTTTCAGCAAACTATGAAAACACATTTTGAGTTATATTTTAAATGAAGCTATACCATTTAAAGTACATATTTAGATTTTTCAATAAATTCTGTAAGGTTACATAGCATTCAATTTCTATTAACTTTAAGATGTTTGACCTGCCTACTAGATATTTATTTATAGGATTATCTTATAAATCCTGCATCAAGTCTAATTTTATCTCAGCTCTTGTGGTAACATGAAACATGCCACACAGTGAGCCAAAAGCAGGTTTGCATGGGGCTCTTATTTCTTTCTCTTTTAATGGAGGTCCCTCTAAGGGAGCATATGTCTTCATTCATTTCACACACATATTACTTAGTATATTACAGAGTATTGATAAAAGAACCCAAATGTCTCAAATTCCTTATGCTTGACAGTAGGAAAAGGGAGGCAGGAGGAATCTCTTTGGCTGGCCCTGTTCCAGCATCCAAATAATAACTCATCAAAATATCAAAGTGAAATTAACTGTGGTATCTGTCAAGCTGACATATGAAAGCAAACTTGTGGAGGTCTGTCTCCAGGGCTGCCAAAAAAGTCCACTATTTTTGGTTAATGTGTAGCTATTTTTTCTACAAAATGATTATAGGTTAGTAGCGAAGAATAGCCCAGGATACTCATTTCCCTACACCTTTGGAAATGACAGCTGTGGTTTATTAAATAAAGTGGTTTAAATTCTTGACATAACTACAAAATAATCCAGGGTGACCCAGTACTGGGCTTCTGTTAATTTAAACTCTGTAACAGCTTGACTCTTTTATTTAGCATGGTTCAGAGGTGTTTCTGGCTCATTCCTTACTCCCAAATAGATTCCCCATTACTATGTTCATTTAGAAAATGAATTACCGATTTTTAGCCAAAAAAAAGAAAAGAATAATTGAGGGGGGAAAAAAAAAAAAAGAATAAGTGAGGAAAATAAATTTTGCTTTCAGAGGAACTACAAAATATATGTTTACACAGCCACTTCCTGTCTGCCTTTTTTTCCCCCTTTTTCTCTTCCCTTGGTAAGCTCCTACTCATCTTTCAAAACCCAAGCATAAGTGCTCTCTTGTCTCTGACAATTTCTCTAACACCTCTAGGCAGAAAGGCTTACTCATCTTTGTACCCATGTACTAACTAGGCCATTTATATCCACTGAAGCTTTTATCAACACGGCTAAGGTCATGTCGTTGTTGTTGTTATGTGCCGTTGAGTCGAACCCGACTCATAGCGACCCCTCCTTGGGTTTCCGAGGCAGTATCACTACGGCTGGGTTTTTCCTTGTTCTACTGACTACCTGATCAGCCTTAAGCAAGTTACTAAGCTCTCAGAGCCTCAATTCTCTGTGTATAAAGTACAGATCATCATTATAAGATTGTTATGGAAATTAACTAGCATAATGTAAACACAATAAATACAAACAAAGTTTATTCTCAAGCTGTATTCAAATTAACTGTTTATCTCTGTCTCCCCTGTAGACACTGAGCTCCATGAAAAGAGAAAACATAATTTATCCATTTTTGTAACGCTAGTGTCCAGTGTCCATGTGTTGGTCATATGGTGTGTGCTCGGGAATGAACCCCATTTGACACTCTCTTCTTATAATAAGATTTATCAACATGTACAGTATCTTGAAAATGTAACAGGTGAAGCAATTCCATTGCTTTTAGATTGCAACAGTATGAAAGTATAAGAATTTTGTTTTCCCAGGCAATAACATTTTAAACAACATTTTAAAAACTGCATGTTACTCCTTACATGCCAAATGTCAATTTGTTTAATGATTCTCAGCTAAAAGTTGGCTAATTTGTTCTTAGCACAATAGGCTAATAGCTCCAGAATCATTAAACCAATCAAGTAAATAATATTAATTTAAAGTACTACATAATTATATATTTACTTGATATATAATTACACACCATTAAGCAAACATACAATTAGAATTTTTTTAAAGGCATGTGCTCTGTCTAAAAGGGGGGAAAATTATGGCATAAACAAAACCAAAGAAAATGAAAAGAAGAAATTCAATCACAGCAAGCTATTTTTGTAGCTCTCTGGGGTTCATAGCTTCATGGGAGAAGCACACTCCTCAGTATGTGACACTTCATGATGCCATCTTCATTCTATCTGAACACCTCCTGGAGTTGCTCAGCATCAGAAAGCGCCATATGGATTACAAGGCTGCCATGATACCACCCAGTGGGAAAAGAGGCCAAAACATAACCAGGGCGGGATGCCATTGAATTTTCATCTCACCATCCCCCCAGCATGAGATACTCTGAATGGCAAAAGCATCCCACTTGCTGAGCATAACAACAAAAGGGGCTATGGAGAATCAGACTAAAGTGCCATATGATAGTGCTTTAAGAATCTGACAATGCTTTTGGAGGACATGAGTGTTTCAGCCAACTGTTTATTTTGGCATTTTATTATTATCAATCTTAACAATAACTACCACTTACTGAATACTTACTCTAAGTAAGACACTGTTATTAAATTTATTCCTTACAACAAATCTACAAAAACATTTTCTAAGAGGACTTGTGAAATAGGAATTTTAATTGTTATTCCCACTTTTTAGACAGGAGGAAAATGAGGCTGAGAAGAGGTGACATGACTTGCCTAGGAAGAAGCAGAACTGAAATGTGAATGTAGGGTATTTTTTAAAGTTCAAAATTTGTGTATATTATGTGAATTTCACTTCAAAAACATGATGATTGAAAAAATTTGTGTACTTTCCTTTAGTCTATGCTGTCTGATACATGATTATTAAGCAGAATTTCATCTGGCATTTATGTGGTGGTTATGGCTTCAAGCCATGGCTGTATTTTACCAAGGTTAACACATTAAATTTACCAAAGGCCACATAACTAGAATATAAACGTAAATTTCCTGGTCCTCTGGCTCTCAGGCCAGTGATTTGTTTTCCTACCCCCATTTTCCTGTCCGACTCTGATGCATAGTGGCAGAAGCAGAGATGGAAATATTGGCTGTAGAGTCACTGTCTACAGCCAACCTCCCTCCCTCAAGTAGAGAACCAAATCAAAAGTAACAGGGAGCTAAAACAACCTCTCTGGTGAACTTGGGAAGGAAAATGAAAAAATAAATAAAAGGCTGCCCTTTGAATAATCATGAGCTCTTTAAGAAGCCCAAGTTGATCGTATCTCTTCCAAAAATCAAGTTTTTACAAAAAAGGGGGGAAAAATTCTACAAGATTACATGGTTTAGAAATAGTCAACATCGCAGAAGATTCTAAAAGACCCAGTTGGGCCCTGGGTACATACCCAAAACAATGGAGAGCAAGAACTCAAACAGAAACCTGAACACAATAGAAACCAGCACTATTCACAATAGCCAAAAGGTGGAAAGACCTAAATGTCCATCAAGAGATGAAACAAAATGTGGTACATACATACAATGGAATGTTACTCAGCCATAAAGAGAAATAATGTCCTGATACATGCTGCAACATGGACGACCCTTGAAAACATGGTTGTTGTTATGTGCTGTCGAGTCGAACCCGACTCATAGCGACCCCTCCTTGGGTTTCCGAGGCAGTATCACTACGGAAGTAGATTGCCCAACCTTCCTTCTACAGAGTGGCTGGTGGGTTTGAAACACCAGCCTCCTGGTTAGTAATCAAGTGCCTTAGGCACATGCTACCAGAGCTCCCTTAAAAACATTATGCTGAGCAAAATAAAGCCAAATATTACATGATACCACTTACAAGAAACAGGCAAATGTATAGAGACCCAAGTGGTTACCAGGTGTGGGAAGGAGGAGTTATTGCTTAGGGGGAACTGAGTTTCTGTTAACTGTGGTAGAAAAATTGAGAAAAGGATAGTGATAATAGTTGCAGAGAATGATGAATATAAACAAAGCCACTGAATTATAGAGGTAAAAATTGTTGAATTGGCAATTATTTTGTTACATATATAAAGATCCACCTGGGCTTATTTTTTCTGTGCTACTAACATGGCTCCTTCAGCATACTGTCCTTCCTGACTAGGCAAGGAAGAAGGAAGCTCAAAGTGGCACTGGAATAGCAGGACTTAAGAACTTCAGGGCCATGTTAGACTTGGTGTCCATTTACTCTGTACTCCATTTAATGCTGACCATAATACAAAGAAATCTGTAAAGCAGTGGTTCCTGGTGAGGGTAGCTATAAGCTTTCTGTGCCAAAAGTAAACCAATGTCCATACATACAGAAAGAGTAGGAATAGATGGGTAAATTCTCTAAATCTCAGCCATGGAACTAAATAAACAGTGGAGCTGTGCCTTTTTAACTCATATTAAGAACATCAGTTTACATGGTGTTTCTCATTGGTCTCTAGGACTTCACCATCAACACTGTGACTTTTATTTCTTCAACGTACATATTGACTAAGAAGAGTTGAAAAACTAACTTTCCGCATCTCCTTTACAGTGCTGAATAGGTATTGTAGTACCCAATATGACTGTAGGACTATTAGCCATGTATTGTTTTGAGTTTGATCTTCTACTAAAACTGACACAAAAAAGCCCCACTTTAACATCCTGTTACATATGTAAATGCTAAGAAAACTGCTATGTGATTGCTTCATATGATTCCTGTCAACCAATTTGGTTTCTAAGCATAAAAGCTAATCAAAATACAGAATGACCACCCTCAGTAAAGTAAAATCTTCCCAGAAACAGGTTGTCTCTGCCACCATCCCCCGTGCCCCAAACAAACAAAAATTCACATAATCAAAATGTAAAGTGACTGAGTTCAAGTCTCAAGGCACAGAGATATATGATACAGGCAGGGCTGGGCTCCTGTGAATATGTAAATAAAATCAGTCCCATGTTTGGTTCTCCAACACTGGTATTTATGGAAGACTCTTCCTATCTACACTTAAAATAAAGTTTAATTGCAAACCTAAACTGAAAATATGAAGAAATAGTTCTAGTCTTCAGGGACTAGAAGATGAGAACCAAGAAATATTTTCTAAGAAATTCAACAATGAGATTCAAATCAATTCAAGTGTTAGTACTAGAAAGAGAAAGGACTAGGGGCTTGAAAAGAGATGTGTTCTTGTTTTTGCTGCCATCAAGTCTTCCTGACTTAAGGCAACTCCAAACACAATGGAACAAACTCTACCCAGTCTTGCATCTTCCCCATGATTGGTTGTGTATCAGATTGGTTCTGATTCATAAGGTTTCACTGGCTGACTTTTGTTAACTAGATCACCTGGCCTTTCTTCCCAGTCCATCATAGTCTGAGAACTTCACTGAAAACTGTTCAGTGTAATAGCAATATGCAAACCTCTACTGACAGTTGGTGGCTGTGACATGGGGTATACTGGCAGAAAATCAAACCCACATTTCTTACATCCAAGGTGAGAATTATACCACTGAACCACCAATGCCCACAAAGAGAGACGGAGCTAAGTTAAAAAACAAAGCTCAGATAAAAATACTAAGACTTTGAGACTGTCTCAAAAGTCTCAGGTTGAAGCCAGGTCAGGGCTGAAGCCAGGTCAGAAGGTCCAAATTCTGTCAAGTTCTTGGACTATCCTGGGAGGGGCTAAAAATGTACTACAACATTGTGCTTTAGGGGACAGAATTGGAAAAGCTTGGGGCACGTGGAAATTACCATGTTAGTGAAGTTAAGCTAATAATGAATGGATGGAGCTTGGGTTGGTATGCTTGATTGTTTTGTTTTTTCATGATCATGCAAAGAGACAGTGTGTGTATGCATGCACACAAACAAGCATACATGTTTGAATCTGTGCAAGCATGTACACACATGCACACTTTCACTCCTGATTGGACCACGGAGTGTTTGGACGATAGAGAACAGTGAAGGATGAAGCTAAAGAGGCAAGCAGAGGACAGATCATGAAGTCTCCTATGAAATAATCTACTATTTGAAGGGCAAGAAATAGCCCCACTTCCTTCATCGATACAAGTCTTACTCATGTTTTAGGGCTCAGCTCTCACTGCTGTCTCCCTTCACTAATCTCCTTCAACAGGTATTATAAGCATTATTTGTGCTTGCCTTTAAAACGTCCTTGGTTCTCACTCTAACTAAGCTTAAATGCCTTGAGAATAAGAACCAAGTGTTTGTTATATCTACCTTGCTGAATATTTCTTGGCATATTCATCCTTTGTGTGTGTGTGTGTGTGAGAGAGAGAGAGAGAGAGAGAGAGAGAGATTGGAGTGAAGATGTACAGAATAAAGTCATTTTCCATACAACAGTTTATACACATTTTGTTTTATTGTTGTTCTTGTCAGGTGCTGTCGAGTTGTATCTGACTCATAGTGACCCTATGCACAGCAGAATGAAACACTGCCCAGTCCTATGCCAGCCTCATGATCCTTGTTATACCTGAGCCCATCATTGCAGCCACTGTGTCAATCCATCTTGTTGAGGGACTTTCCCTTTTTTATTGACCCTCCACTTTACCAAGCATAATATCCTTCTACAGGGAATGGTTGCCTCTGACAACATGATTAAAGTAGGTGAGACGAAGTCTGGCCATCTCACTTCCAAGGAGAACTTCAGCTGCACTTCTTCCAGGAAAGATTTGTTAGTTCTTTTAGCAGTCCACAGTACTCTTAGCATTCTTCTCCAACACCACAACTCAAAAGCATCAACTCTTCTTTGGTCTTCCTTATTCATTGTCCAGCTCTCATATGCGTTAGAGGCAATTGAAAATACTTTGGCTTGCGTTAGGCACACCTTAGTCTTCAAGAAGACACCTTTGTTCGTCATCACCAGGAAGAAGTCTTTTCCAGCAGATTTATCTGATGCAATACATCATCTGATGTCTTGACTACTGCTTCCATTGGTGCTGATTGTAGAACCAAGTAATATGAAGTTCTTAACAACTTCAATCTTTGCTCCATCCATCATGAAGCTGTTTATTGGACGAGTTGTGAGAATTTTTGTTTTCTTAATATTGAGGTATAATCCATACTGCAGACTGTAGTCTTTAATCTTCATCAGTAAGTGCTTCAAGTCACCCTCACTTTCAGCAAGCAAAGCTGTATCATCTGCATACTGCAGGTTAGTAATGAGTCTTCCATGTTCTGATGCCATGTTCTTCTTCATATACTCCAGGTTCTCATATTATTTGCTCAGCATATAGATTGAATAAGTATGGTCACATTTCCTTCATGATTTTAAACCATGTAGCATCCCCTTTTTCTGTTTGAATGACAGCCTCTTGATCTATGTACTGGTTCCTCATGAGTACAATCAAGTGTTCTGGAATTCCCATTCTTCTCAATGTTATCCATAATTTCTTATGATCCACACTATTGAATGCTTTTGCATAGTCAATAAAACACAAGTAAACATCTTTCTGGTATTCTTTGCTTTGAGTCAAGATCCATCTAACATCAGCTATGATATCCCTCATACCACGTCCTCTTCAGAATACAGCTTGCCTTGCAAGTTCCCATCTAGATGCAACGATGGGTCTCTCCTCGTCCAGAGCAAAGAAGAATGAAGAAAGCCAAAAATTCATGGAAAAAATTAGTCCTAGCAACTGGTACACCATCTGATCTGCAGCCTATACAACTATGAGACCAGAAGAACTAGATGGTGTCTGGCTACCACTGTTAACGACTTGGAAGGGGATCTATGTAGGAGATCCTTGATAGACAGGGAGAACAATGTGGAACAAAACTCAAAATCATTTGGAGAAAAAAAAAA
>NW_006921603.1:17523847-17534876 GCF_000298275.1 Orycteropus afer afer | reverse complement strand
ATCTGGCAAAGTCCATGTATATAGCCATCATTTATGTTGTTGAAAAAGGTATTTGCAACAAATAAGTCATTGGTCTTGCAAAATTCTATCATGCAATCTCCTGTGTTATTTCTATCACTGAGGCCATATTTTCCAACTTTCAGTAGCTCTTCATTTCCAAATCTCACATTCCAGTCGCCAGTAATAATCAATACATCTTGACTTCATGTTCAGTCAATTTCAGATTGCAGAAGTTGGTAGAAATCTTCAATTTCCTCATCTTTGGCATTGGTGATTGGTGCATAGATTTGAGTAATAGTAGTATTAACTGATCTCCTTGGAGGCATATGGATAGTGTCCTATCACTGACAGTATTGTACTTCAGGACAGATCTTGAAACAGTCTTTGTGATGATGAATGGCACACCACTCCTCTTTAATTTGTCATTCCCAGTATAGTAGATTGTATGGTTGTCTGATTAAAAAATGGTCAAAACCAGTCCATTTCAGCCCACTAATGCTTAGGATATCAATCTTTATTAATTCCATTCCATTTTTGACAACTTCCAAATTTCCTAGATTCATACTTCGTACATTCCACGTTCCAATTATTAATGGATGTTTGCAGCTGTTTCTACTTATTTTGAGTCATGCCACATCAGCCAATGGAGGTTCTGAAAGCTTTACTCCATCCATATCATTAAGGTTGTTTCTACTTCAAGGAGTCAGCTCCTCCCCAGTCATATTTTGAGTGCCTTCTGATCTGATGGGCTCATCTTTTGGCACTATATTGGACAATGTTTCATGGCTATTCGTAAAGTTTTCCAGTAATATATCAAACGGTGCTTCACAGCTATTCATAAGGTTTTCACTGGCCAATTGTTTGAGATGTGGATAGCCTCTTCCTTCTTCCAAGTCTGTCTTAGCCCGGAAGTTCTGCTGAAACCTGTCCACCATGGATAACCCTGCTGGCAATTTGCAACACTGGTGGCATAGCCTCCAGCCTCACAGCAACACATAAGCTACCACAGGATGACAAACTGACAGACAAGTTCACCTCCCTTAGTTGTTCCTAACTGCTCTGTGCCCATCTCTCCAGGGCCTGGCCTTAAAATAAAGCCAGCCCTGAAGCCAAACCAAGCAGCCCCAAGCCTGCAGCGCCCACCCTCTCCATGACCCAGCCTTAAAATAAAGCTGTTTAATTGCAATCTCCATAATGTAACAGCTCTCTTCCCACTTCCTCCCTGTGGTTACTTTTTTCCTATGTCCTTTTTACTATGCATTCCTGACCTCTAAGCTATCTCCCTGTGCAAATAAATACTACCCTTCTACTCTGCCATGGTTGATTGTTCTAAGGAGTATATATATCTGGTGTAAATGTTCACCTTACATGCCTGTCTACTTTCTAGCTGGAAGCCACGGGAGTGAGTTCCATTCCAGGCCTGAAGGGTGACTAGGGATCACAGTCTTGGAGGTTTCTCCTGTTTGTGTCAGACCAGTAAGCCTGGTCTTTTGTATGATTTTGAGTTTTATTCCACATTTTTCTCCCACTCTATCCAGGATGACCTACACAGATCCTTTTCTGAGTGGTTGTCAGTGGCAGCTGGGCACCATCTAGTTCTTCTGGTTTCACGGTCATGTAGGCTGCGGTTCACATGGTCCACTAGTCCCTTGGACTAATTTTCCATGTGCCTTGTGGTTTTGTTCATTCTTCTTTGCTTCAGATGAGGAGACACCAATTATTGCATGTTAGATGGCCGCCTGCAAGCTTTTAAGACCTCAGTCACTACTCACCAAAGTAGGATATAAAACAATGTTTTTCTGTAGTATGTTATGCCAATTGAGCTTAGCATCCCCCATGGCCCAAGTCCATGAGCCCAACAACTTACTCCCTCAGGGTGTTTGGCTGTGGCTAAGAAGTTATTATAACTTTGCCCCTATTAGGTCTATTATATATATGGACATTTTACAGCACATTCATCCTTTTGAGAAACATTTATTAGCCATGGCAGGCACTGTTACAGGCAGCACACAAAATAAGTGTGCTCCCTGCTCACCCAGAGCAAGTGAGAACAGCCCAGGGTAGATTCCTTTGGAGAGAATAAAGGAGCTCTGGTGGCACAGTGGTCAAGGCATTCAACTGTGAACCCAAATGTTGGCAGTTCGAACTCACCAAATGCTCTGTGGAGGAAAGATGAGGTAGTCTGCTTCTGTAAATATTTAGAAACCCTATGGAACAGTCTACTCTGTCCTATAGGGTCGAAAGACAGTGGCAATAGCTTTGATTTTGGTTTTTCAGAAACAATAAGTCTGGTCACAAAACATTTCATTATATTTTAGATACCTTTCTTTAAAGATTATTTTACAAAGGAAAGATACTGCTCTGTCTTAAGTCAGTTCTGACATAAGTTGAATATCTCATTTTATTTTTTTAGCTTTCACTATTGTTGCCTTCTTTTATTATCAGTATCTTAATAAATCTGATCTTTATTTGTCTTTGGGGGTTGGAAACATTACATCTGAGGATGATACCATCAGCAAATTATATGCTGCAAAAATGTATGTAGCATTTTTGCTACATTTGCTTATTTATTAACAATAAGTTATACCCTCTCCTCCCCCTGCTCTCCCAAAAAACAGACAATTCTAAGTGTAGTTCATCATAACTCAGGTACATTGTAAATCAGGGATTTTCTGCATTATACAGAAAGACATCTTCATTGTATAACTACTTCTTTAAAGATGATATTCTTATTTAATTTTAAGAAGAAAATCATAGATCTTTGAAGATCAAATAAAATATCTATGGAATACTATGCGAGATGTCCAATGGTCCTTCACTTATGAAAATGATGCTATTGACTGAGTCGCTACACAAGAAAAATCCATTCAAAAGAGTTTGCATCATAGTCAGAAACACAATATCTACCTATTTTTCTGTTTGATATTAATTCACTTGCTATAATTGAAGTAATGAATGGAGTAAGAGTCAGAAGGTTAGTTTATTACAGAAGATTTTAAAGGACTACAGGTAATATCTCCATTATAAAATGGCAATTCAGACTAAATCAGTTCAGAATGTTTACATCAGAATTTCTCAAAGGATGGTCCCCAGAGCAGCAGCAGTAGCACCTAGATGCTGCTTGGTAGAAATGTAGATTCTAGTCCCACCCTTGCCCTATTATAGAATCAGAAACATTGGGGCTGGGGCCCAGCAATCTGTATTTTAAAAGCCCTTGAAGTGATTCTGATGAACACTAAAGATTGAGAACCAGTAGGTACATCTTGCCTGTTCTAGGAGTACTCTGAGAAAATGGCCATTAACAGAACTACCCCTTATTTTACTGAACATTAGTGCAGGAATGGGTCTTAAAAAGCACAAAGAGCAAACTTCTTATGGTTTTTACAGATGTGGTAACTGTGGCCCAGAGGTTACCAGTGGCAACTGGAATTTGGAGCAAAATGTGCTCCAGCATCAAAAATGTTCAGCTTAGATCCTGACAAAAGGTATTGCCACCAGCTATCATTTTGCATATTTGAAATCAAGTTTCAAACTCTGGTGGCATAGTGTCTAAGGCCTTTGACTGCTAACCAGAAGGCTGATGATTCAAATCCACCAGCCACTCGTTGGAAGGAAGACTGGACAATCTACTTCCATAGAGATACTGCCTTGGAAAACCAAGGAAGGGTTGCTTTGAGTCAGAACTGACTCCACGGCAGTGAGTTTGGTTTTAGTTTTTTATATGTACAAAACCCTTTCTATTTCTTAATGGATTTGGATGTAGATGGAGAACCCATCATATCTAAAGGCAAAGTCAACATTATTTGAAGATGTTCTTGAGAGAGAAAATGCCTTATTTTTGTGAGTAAATCGAGAATTTGGTGGCCAGAAATATTTGGTTCAACTCAGATTCAAACTTGCCTAGCTCTCATACCAAAAAAAAAAAAAAAAAAACTCACTGCCATTGATTGAGTCAGATTCAACTCAGCAACCCCTCCTTGGGTTTCCAAGGTGGTATCACTAATGGAAGTAGATTGCTCCATCTTCCCTCTGAGGAGTAGCTGGTGGGTTTGAACCACCAGTCTTCTGGGTAGCAGTCAACTGCCTTAGGCACTGCGCCACCAGAGTTCCCTTAGCTCTCGTAGCTCCTTCCAAAACCAAACCCACTGCCATCTACTCGATTCAGAGTCGACTCTTACTCTGACCCTATAGGACAGAATAGAAGTGCACCATTGGGTTTTCAAGGCTATAAATCTTTATGGAAGCAGACTGCCTCATCTTTCTGCTAGGTTCAAACTACCAACCTTTTGGTTAGCAGCCAAATGAATGCCTTAACCACTGCATCACCAGAACTCCTTCATAGCTCCTTACCCTGCCTGAAATGAGGAATAATTCTCTGTCTAGCTCAGAAACCTCCTTAAATGGGTAGTCCAGCTTTTCCAAGTAATGCTATCAGCCCAAAGCAATGGTTAAAAACATACTTTAAGCCACATTAGTTGTGTGTTCTTGGGCAAGTTAACTTATCTGTGCCTCAGTTTTTTCACCTACCTCAAAGAACTACTGAGAGAATTAACTCAGATACTGCGTGTAAAGTTCTTGGCATGGTGTAAATGTTCTATAAATATTGGCTTCTTCTCTCACTATTACTAGTAATAGTAGTAGCAAACTTACAGTATGGACACTGCTCATGTATTATCCTTCACTTATAAAAAAGGCACCTTAATTGAATGTCCAAAATATTTGAATTTTGAATTTCCACTAATACTAGTGTGTCTGTACTAACCTAGCCACATTGCCTCACCTTGATGCCCAACTAACAATAAAGATGGCCACTGTGGTTCAGTGAAAGAATTCTCACCTTTCACGTCAACTCCTGGCCAATATACCTCATGTGCAGACACCACCCTATCACCCTCATATGCAGGGGAGTCTTGCACATTGCTATGATGCTGAACTGACAGAGACAGAGGAGCTTCCAGACTAAGACAGACCAGGAAGAGAGGCCTAGATGTATGCTTCCAAAACTAAGTCAATGAAAACCCTATGAATGACAATGGTCCCATATGCAATGGGTCAGGGGATGGTGCAGGGCCAGGCAGCATTTCCTTTGGTTGTTCATGGGGTCTTAGTGTCAAGAGCTGACTTGATGGCAGCTAACAACAGCAACAACAAGAAAGGCATAACTAGTGATACATCATGAGGTTAGCCCAGTGTCCTACCTAGCACTTCAATTTCTAACTTGAGCCACATGAGCAACATGAGTTGTGTCTTAACAACTAAGCAGCCAGAAACCAATGGACTGTAGGCCCCAAGTAGATAGTATTAACTGTCCCGGATTTATTGACAAACGGAGCTCTGGTGGTATAGTGCCTAAGGCATTCTTTACTACTAACCAGAAGGCTGGTGGTTCAAACCCCCCAGCCACTCCTCAGAAGGAAGATTGGAGAATCTACTTCCATAAAGATACTGCCTAGGAAACCCAAGAGGGAGTTTCTATGAGTTGGGATCAACTCAATGGCAGTGAGTTTGGTTTTGGTTTGGTTTTTTATTGACAGATAAGCTTTCTTGAATATATTCTCATCCAAGGCAAATCTTCAGAATATCTCACAATAGCCTAATAAATATTTTGAGGATAGAAGTGTCCAAGAGTTTATAGCTTTTCAGCTCCATGTACCTAAGGCTTTGAGGCTAACTCTTAAAGTGGAAAATATTCTGTCATGTCTTCAAAACTGTAATCACAGGGTTAAAATTCCTTACCCTGCTGTGAAACTTGGCAGTTCGATAAGATTTAGGTGACAGATTGTACACTGTGTAGTGGTCAAGATGTCTAGAATCCAGAAAGCTTCGAATGTCATCAACCTGATTCCTGAATCCTATGTCAACACTGTCCAGAGGAAAGGACATCACTAGGATAGATTACACAGAAAGAAAAAAGGTTAAAAAGATCTGCTGTTACCATGAGAATCAATTTAAAGGTAAGCTACTGAGTAATCAATAAATAAGAGAAACTTACCAATAATTCTTGAGGTAACATAAGTGAAGTCTAAATCTCCCTTCGTGTAGCTAAAAGCAAGACAGGAAAGGGAATTCATTAACATGATCCAAATATGCCAAAATTTCCTTCCCTTAACCAACTGTACATCACAGCCAGCAATACTCTGGTCCACTAGGTGTATTCTGACTCCCCAGAAGTCCACCACTCTACTAAGGAAGGATCTCATTCTCAGGAAGGTAAATCTCCCACACCCACAGGTACATTGCAATGCCACTTCATAAAAAGTCCCTTCATAAGCACCAGGGGTAGGAGGGAGAGGGAAAGGGGAAGCTTTTGTTTGCAAAGCATTGAGTTTATGCCAATGGTGGTGGAATATTTTGGAGAAGGATAGTAATAATGGTGGCATAACATGAAGAATGTCATCAATGTCCCTGAGCAGTAAATGTAGAAGTTGTTATATTGGAAAATGTCTTGGTATGTAGGTTTTCACCACAATAAAAGCAAATAAAAACTTTTGTTTTAAATGTCATTCCATAGAATTAATCTCAGAAAACATTATTTATTAACACATTCTTCCACCTTCTACATCTACATGAACATTTCCCAAAACTGTGAGCCAAGGAGTAAGGGAGGAAGTGAATGAGAAAGAACAAAGGATACTCTTTTTCTGCCCACCAGGCTGGAGTTGGGAATTGAAGGTAAAGGTTAATTTTTACCTTTCAATAAAGACTGAAACATGGATTAATATATTGGACTTGACATTTGAATTTCTGATTCAAGATTGCTTAATTGTGATTTAAAATGACCTAGAACTTTCTAATACTTACAAATAAAAAAGAATTAATGAGGCCTGTTTGCCAGAGTGTTCATATAATAGAAACCAAAATTTAAAAAAAAAATCAAACTCACTGACATTGAGTCGGTTCCGACTCATACCGACCCCTCCTTGGGTTTCTCAGGTGGTATCTCTACAGAAGTAGTTTGCCCAGTTTTCCTTCCAAGGAGTAGCTGGTGGGTTTGAACCACCAGCCTTCTGGTTAGCAGTCAAATGCCTTAGGCACAATGCCACTAGAAGGGTTGAGAATGTCTTCCCCTAAATAAATGCTAAAAGGACAATAGGAAACAAAATCAAAGTCTTGCTGGAATTACAGTTCATGAGTATTTCTTCTTCTGATTGCTTGTGTAGTTCTCCCAGTTGCATTTGTAACTTCTAAAGGATTCAACTTTATGGCTTCAATGACATTCCACAGCCAACCGGATATATGGGCACACCTCCCATGTAATTATAACACAAAAGTGATAGCCTTTGATCCAGACAAGCAGTTGAAGGTAACTAGAACTTTTGGGAACACAGAGCTCCCTTTGCTTAACTGTGAAGAATGCACATACCTGGTAACAGATTGTATAACTCTAGAAGATGTGTCTTTGAGGGTGTCTTTTAAGTTGTCCTTTAGATTACTAAAGAGCCTCCCTGCACCTCCTTTCACCATGTCAAAGAGACCACCCCCATAGCTGGGCTCCATGTCTGGAGACGAAGCACCTGCCAATAAAAAAAAAGAAAGGGAGGTCAGATGGCAGACTGCAATGAACACCTATCCCTCTTCATTCCTAAAACATGCACAGACCATCTTGGGAAGTCTGGGACAGATATTCCTGGAAGTTATATTGTACCCCCAGAATATGCTAACTCTAGGTTACAGCAGTGCACAGAATCCCAGGAAGAGAAACTTCCAGAGTGGCACCATCCATTAATGTAGCCACTAGCAACTGATGGCAAATGAGCACTTGAAATGTGGCTAGTCTGAATTGAGATATGCTGGAAGTATAAAACACACACCAGATTTGAAGGACTTAGTGCAAAAACAATTGGATGTAAAATACCTCAATAATTTTATACATTATTTACTTGTTGAAATGAAAATGTCTTCAATATATTGAGTTTACTAAGTTATAACTGTTCCCTTTTACTTTTTTTTTAATGTGGCTACTAGAAAAATTTAAATTACATATGTTGTCTGCTTTATACTTCTTTTGCAGTGATGCTCTACAAAGACTGACGAGGAAGAACAGCAACTAGGGGCTCCTCTGCCCTTCAGTGGGGAACTGACTGCATTAAAAGACCCTCAAAGCTTCCATTATGGACATCTTCTGGAAGGCCTTCATAGAGCTTTTGGGTCTAAGAATGTAGGGTGATCATTAGTGTTATTTGCCAAATATTTGCCATAACCAAAAAAAAAACATCCACTGCTGTTGAATCAATTTCCAACTCATAGCAACCATATGGGACAGAGTAGAATTGTCCTGCAGGGTTTTCAAGGCTGAAATATTTACAGAAGCAAACTGCCACATCTTCCTCCCACAGAGTGACTGATGGGTTCGAACCTCTGACCTTTCAGTTAGCAGTTGAGAGCTTAACCACTGCACTACCAGGGCTCTATTTTCCCTCCTTAAGAGCATCATAAAGGTGAATTTTCTGGCCTCTTGTGTTTACGTGAAACCATGTGAATTGCTCTAGCCCAGGATTTCTTAACCATGGCACTTCTAACATGTGGGCCCAGATACTTCTTTGTTAGGGGTTGGAGGTGGGAAGGTTGGGAAGGTGGGGTTGGAGGTGTTGTCCTTTGCATTGTAGGATGTTCAGCAATATTCCTGCCCTGAACCCACTAGATACCAATAGCACACCCCTATGCCCACCATTCAGGTTGTAACAACTGAAAATGTCTCTAGACATTGTTGCTGTCCCGTGGTGAGCAAACTCACTCAGGGTTGAGAACCACAGCTCTAGCCTATGATGTGTGAATAGAAGTGATGTGTATCACTCCCAGGATAGAGTAATTGTGAGTGCAAGACTCTCCTAGCTTTCTCACTCTCCTTTTTCTTTGTCATGGAAACTAGTGAGGATTGACATAAAAGCTGCTCTGTCTGGGACCCCTGGGTCCTAGCATGAGGAGATGTGCTGCAAGTTCCCAGATGACCTGTGATGAATAAGGAGTAAGAATTAGTTCTTGCTATTAGAAACCACCAATATTTTGGGAATTAGGAGCTCTGGTAGCATAGTGCCTAAGGCACTTGACTGCTAACCAGAAGGCTGGCGGTTCAAACCCGCCAGCCACTCCTCGGAAGGAAGGTTGGGCAATCCTACTTCCGTAGTGATACTGCCTCGGAAACCCAAGGAGGGGTCGCTATGAGTCGGGGCTGACTCGACGGCAAATAACAACAACAACAACAAACTTCTGCCTAAGGCATTTGACTGCTCACCAGAAGGCTGGCGGTTCAAACCCGCCAGCCACTCCTCGGAAGGAAGGTTGGGCAATCCTACTTCCGTAGTGATACTGCCTCGGAAACCCAAGGAGGGGTCGCTATGAGTCAGGGCTGACTCGACGGCACATAACAACAACAACAACAACATGCTTAGTTGGGAGCTCTGGTAGCATAGTGGCTAAGGCACTTGACTGCTAACCAGAAGGCTGGCGGTTCAAACCCGCCAGCCACTCCTCGGAAGGAAGGTTGGGCAATCCTACTTCCGTAGTGATACTGCCTCGGAAACCCAAGGAGGGGTCACCATGAGTCGGGTCTAACTCAAGGGCACATAACAACAACAACATACCTGGGCTCTGGCTGGTGTAGTGCCTAAGGCATTTGACTGCTCACCAGAAGGCTGGCGGTTCAAACCCACCAGCCACTCCTTGGAAGGAAGACTGGGCAATCTGCTTCCGTAGAGATACTGCCTCGGAAATCCAAGGAAGGGTCGCTATGAGTTGGGACCAACTCGATGGCAGTAAATTTGGTTTTTTTGAGCCTTCCTATCAACAAAATGGGCATAAAAATGATGCCTGACTCATAGGGAAAGATTAAGTGAGTTTCTGTAAAGATCTTAGCACAGTACTTAATATATTTGGGAAGCTATAGAGAGATCAATAGATGGTACTCATACTATTATTATGTTCCACCCCAGAAATCCCTATGTTGACGATCTTTTTCTATCTTTACTAACTTTTCAACTATCTAATGACAAAGGGTAAGAATGACATCTTTTCTTAAAAAGATGTAATGTTTAAGATTTTAAAAATTAATAAAATACTCGGTAATAAGAAATATAATTGCTAACACTTATATGTATTTACTACATGCTAGGTACTATCCTAAAGACATTTTCAATATTAACTCATTTAATCCTCATAGCAACCCTATATAACTTGGTAATAATAATAATAATGAGAAACTTTTCTGATAATATTATTATTCCCATTTTACGTATCGTGAAACTGAGCTACAGAGGCTAAGAAACTTGTCCATGGCACATAGGTAGTAAGTAAATGGTAGATCTGGGATTTGACCCTTAGGCAACATTCCCCAATCATATCCACCTCCTTCCTTCTCAATCCCATCTTAAATTTGGTATTTATAATTTCCATTACTTTCTTTAAACTTTTATTACATATGTAGTTCTTGCTAAGCAATGTATTGTTTCCCATGCTTTCTAACTATATACAAATGATTGTTTGCATTCTTCTGCAACTTTATTTTTTTACTCGCCACTGTTTAAAATTCATCTATGCTGGTACCACATGTAGCTCTAGCTCAATGTATGATTATTCCCTTGATGAACACTTAGGTTGTTTACTGTAACAAACAATCTCTATGACCACATCTCCTGATGACATATGGGAGATTTTCTCTGGGTTATTCCAGAAGTGGTGTTTTCTAGTAGGTAGAACGTTTACATCTTCAATTTTCTAGGTATTGACAAATCATTTTCCAACATAGTCATATCAATTTAAACTACCAGTGGTATATCACTCTATATTCTCCTGAACACTGGGTACTATCAGACTTCAAAAATTTTACCAATCTCATGAGCATTAAATGATATTTCATTTTGGTCTTCTTTTGTGATTTCCTCAATTATAAGTGAAATACAGTACCTCTTTTATTATGTTCATTGGCCATAAATTATATTTGGCTAAGACACTTGCCTGCTAACCAGACGGCTGGCGGTTCAAACCCACCAGCCACTCCTCGGAAGGAAGGTTGGGCAATCCTACTTCCATAGTG
>NW_006921603.1:17518714-17522962 GCF_000298275.1 Orycteropus afer afer | reverse complement strand
GGCACATAACAACAACAACAACATCAGGCCAGCTAAACCAACCTCATTATGTAGGCAGCCCACACCTCTCTCACCCCCACTGAGTAAAATGCCAAGAATTAGTCTGATGGGCAGCTCTGCAGACTAGGGCTAGAGCTACAAGCCTGAGGCTATTCTCTTGCACTCTATTTGATGTAGGGTATATTGTATCTAAGTTAAAATAAAATAAAAACTAAGAATAAGGCACATTTCCCCTAAATGAAAATCTGTGTCATGTCTTCATTTTAAATATAGCAAGGGTAGAGTGGTACTGAACATCTACAACTCCCCCATCTCCATCCCTACTTAGCATTCCAGCCAGAACACCCTTCCAATATATCAATATTCTAGGAGTTGACACCAAATTGATTGGCTAGACCGCTCTCTGACTCTCAATTTCATGCTAGAACAGAACTCCAAGGCACCAATCTACTAAAAGATATGAATGTTCTTGATTATCTAAAAAATCAGATCTTCACCATCACTCAAGCTGCACATTGTATGCATTAGAGCCTTGGAATGCTGCAGAAACCAGAACAGGTTGACAGCATCCATCTGTATCCTTCACATACCCAAATTATATGTCATACTAATCAGAACACACAAAAGACAAGAGGGACATTATTTTATTTTTTCCTAATGGTTCTTTTAGGTAGGTATTCTGGCCCTTCCTGATTAATTATGACAGGGCCAGAAAGGTTCTACAAAATATATTTGAACCTCAGCTAGTTGAAAGAAAGGACAGAAAGGTTTCCAAAAAATAAATAAAATAATAACACAACAAAATGGTCAATACTACAGTCAGAAAGTGAGATGCAGAAGAAACACAATGACTACACTACATCAGGGGCCTAAAAACTATCACCTGCAGCTACAGTCTATAAAGTAAGATTAGTTTTTACTTTCTGTAATTGTTGAAAAAAAAATCTAATGAATAGTAATATCTCATATGACATGAAAACTACATGAAAGTCAAATTTCAAAGTCCATAAATAAAATGTTATTAGCACATAGTCACATATTGTCTGTGGCTGCTTTAGTGCTACAATGGCAGAGTTGAAGTCATAATAGAGACCGTATGGTCCACAAAGCCTAAAGTATTTACCATCTGGCCTTTCACAAAAACTTTTCCAACCCCTGCTCTAGATGGCTGAAAACACTTGCTTTCTTAGAAATGTTCAGCTTGTCACCTCTGACATCTCCCTAAATGCATTGGCCAAAATAGCACCTAGTGAGAAGGATTCCTGCTGAGCTTATTAAAAGATCCTCAGGGATCATACCAGGGATCTTAAGAGTCTTAGCAGATGGGGTAAGGGGCCCAGGGTTGATAGAGCATGAAAGTGCCATTCAAACAGCAAAGTCCAGCTCTCTCCCACTAAAGCTCCCAGGAGATCCTAGTTCCAAGACGTTTTGTCATTTTAAAATCTAAGCCAACCAAAGGCAAATGTCAGAGATCTGGCCCCTACTCTCTAACTCATTTCTATATAAGGGAGTTTTCCTTGGGACTCCTAATGTTCAGGAGACTAGAAGCAGCATCCCATCCCTCCCAAATATTGGGAACTCATCAGGTGCATAACCTGAGCCAGACTTCACACACAGAGTAACACAAAATTGTCTCCTGGGAGAGAATCCCTGTTTCCTACTGGACTGTAGTGAGCTGTTTGTTCATTTATTTATATTAAGCTTCATTCAAAAAGTGATTTGAGATGATCCTTAGTTATTTGGAAAATAATGTATTTTTAAGATGACCAGCACAAACGTTTTCCATCTTAATATACTGTGGAGACTTTTCCATCTCTAACCCATACCACCTCAAGTACTTAAAATCTAGTCTTAACTGCCTTCATACAACTAGAAACAGAAGAAAGGTAAATTTGGTTCATCGGTATTACCATAAACATTCTATTGACTTTTCAACTATGGGCAAAGCACTGTGAGAAGTGTTGTGGGAGAGGAAGAAAAATGTTGACAAAGGTCTTACCCTGAGGAGTCCATAATGCATAGTGGTCACTCCTCACATACGCTCCCACTGCTCATCCAGTATATATGCCCAAGATACTCTGGGCTGCATGTAATTCTACTTGCTGACTATTAAAAAGGAATGTTCTTTCTTACCAAAGTGCTGTGCTAAAAACAAAAAGATGCTGTGCAAAGATTTAGCAACAAACATATCCATCGAGGTGTTGTTTAAAATGGCAAAGGGCTGTAAATGATGTATTAGTCAATAGTAAGGGAACTGATCAAGTATCCCTAATAATGGGATATAATTAGCCATTAAAATCATATTGTAGAACAGGACAGATGCACATGATATAAAGGCTAAATGGAAAACAAGCAGGTTAAAAATTATGCAAACTAGGACTTCCAGTAAGATGGCAGAATAGGTAGATAAGCTACACAGACCCTCTTCAACAAAGAAAAGAGAAAACATTTGACACAGATACAGAAGATAATCCTGTAGCCCTGAGCTTTCAAAGGAAGCATATAGAAGTGGATTAAACACCAACCAGTAGAAGAACCTGAACAAAAACAGTGAGTAAGAAGACAAACAGAGCTGCAGAATGTCAGCTACCCTAACAGCATGGACAGCCTGAATATTTCTAAGTGGTCTTTCGACCTGAGAATTAACCTAAAAATTGGCCCTGCTCACCAAGGGCTGCATGAACAACTGCATTGGTGGCTGATGATTAAAAAGGGAAACAGCAAAGAAGGAGACAGAGTTGTGAACTTTCGGCTGTCCAGAGGGTGCAGCCACTTTGAATGTTTACAAGCAGTGGCCAGTTTGGATATTTAAAGTGACAGCATTCTTGTTCAGATTCCAGGGACCTAAGAACAGGCTCTGCTTGCTAAGGACAGCACGGATATACCAGAGGCTGATGACTAGAAAAGAGAATGGTGGTGAGGGCATTATTGCTGCCAACTAGCGAACAGAGGAGCACAGTTCTGTTTACTGAGATAACTTCCAAACAAAACATAGAAAATGAAAATTTTGGGCAAATCACTCCAACATACAATCACCAACCAAATATAAATACAACAATGTCACAATGTCATGGAGACAACAGAGCATCACAGTCCACACAAAGAAGCAAGATAAAGCAGGAGAAACAAGGGACCAGGAAACAGATCCAGAACATATCCTTGAGGAAGAAGCAGCATTGGAAGTCCCTGATGAGGAATTCAAAAAAATTACATTCAGCTACCTTCAATGGATTGAGAGACGGATCCAGAAAAACACTGACAAAATTGAGGAAAACAAAGAGAAAACCCTGGAACAATTTTGGAAGAAAATACAAGAACAAAATGACAAAATAAATGAAAAATGACTAATGACACAAAACCCACAGACAGAAATCCAGGAGATTAATACTATATTCTCAGAAATAGATAACACATTGAACAGGCAAAGGAATAGAACTGAATCAATGGAAGACAGAATCAGTGAGATTGAGGATAAACAATACCTCAATACTTCTTTGGAAAGGGATCAATCTGAAAAAAGATCAAAACAAAATGAAGAAAGCCTAACTTTCATGTGGGATACCATCAAAAGGAATAACCTATGTATAATCAGAATTCCAGAACAGGAAGACCCAAATAAAACCACAGAGAAAATTGTCGAAGATTTGTTGGAAGAGAATTTCCCTGATATATTGAAAGATGAGAATGTATCCATTCAAGAAGTCCAATGAACCTCAAAGAGGATAGACCCTAAAAGAAAATCACCAAGACATATCAACATCAAACTCACCAAAACCAAAGACAAAGAAAGAATCCTGAAAGCAGCATAGGAAAAACGAAAAGTTACCTACAAACGCCAATCAATAAGACTAAGCTCTGATTTCTTGGAAGAAGCCACACAGGTAAGAAGGCAATGTGATGGTAAATATAAATCCCTGAAAGAAAAAAAAAATTCCAACTAACAATTGTATATCGAGCAAAACCATCCCTCAAATATGATGGTGAAATTAGGACATTTCCAGATAAGCAGAAATTAAGGGAATTTGTTAAAACAAGACCAAGCCCAGAAGAGATGCTAAAGGGAGTCCTTTGGACAGAGAACCAACAACAGCAAACAAGAACAAACCATTAACACACATGATGACATAACCAAGAAACCAATCCAGTTATGGAAGTATCTAAAGTAAATAAGCCTACAAGATTGTAAACAGGGAACCAGAGACATCAATTGGCAAATGAGGACAACTGCAAACAAAAAGGAGGGAAAAA
>NW_006921603.1:17515938-17518241 GCF_000298275.1 Orycteropus afer afer | reverse complement strand
CACTCCTCAGAAGGAAGGTTGGGCAATCCTACTTCCGTAGTGATACTGCCTCGGAAACCCAAGGAGGGGTCGCTATGAGTCGGGGCCGACTTGACGGCACATAACAACAACAACAACAACAAGAGATACACCTTAGAGACAAAGACAAAAATAGACAAAAATCAAAGGTTGGAAAAATATATATCAAGCAAATGGCAACCACCAGAGCTCCCCATAAAAAAGCAGGAATAGCAATATTAATTTCTGATAAAATTGACTTTAAGACAAAAACTACCATAAGAGACAAGGAAGGACATTATATAATAATTAAAGGATGAATTGAACAAGAGGACATAACAATAATAAATATCTGCGCACCCAATGAAAGAGCCTCAAAACACATAAATAAGACTTTAACAGAATTCAAAAGACAAATAAATGACTCCACAGTCATAGTAGAAGACTTTAACAAACGACTTTCAATCAAAGATAGAACTGGGAAGAAACTCAACAAAGATGCAGAAGAACTGAACAATACAATCCACCAAATTGACCTTATAGATATTTACAGAGCATTTCACCCAACAACAGCACAATATACATTCTTTACCAGTGCACATGGAACATTCTCCACGATAGACCATATGTTAGGCCATAAAACAAGCCTTAATAAATTTGAAAACACTGAAATACTGCAAAGCATCTTCTCAGATCACAATGTTATCAAATTAGAAATCAACAATAGGAAGATCAACGGAAAAAGAGCAAACACATGATAAGTGAAAAAACACCCTCCTTGAAAATGACTGGGTAATAGAAGAAATAAAAATAAAATTTAAAAATTCCTTGAATGAAATACAACATACCAAAATCTTTGGGACACAGCAAAAGCAGTGATCAAAGGCCAATTTATAACAATAAATGTACACATCAACAAAGAAAAAAGAGCCAAAACCAACACCTTAACCCAACATATCCAACAATTAGAAAAAGAACAGCAAAAAAAAAAAAAAGCCTACAGTCACCGAAAGAAAAGAAATAATAAAGATTTGAGCAGAAATAAATGAAACAGAGAATAGAAAGAAAAGAGAAAAAAATCAACAAGACTAGAAGCTGGTTTTTTTAATAAAATTTATAAACCATTGGCAAATTTTGCAAAGGAATGATACAACCATTGTGGAAAGAAGGATGGTGATTCCTTAAAAAGCTGGAATTAGAATTCCATTTGATCCCGCAATCTCATGACTAGGTATATACCCTAAAGAAGAGAGAGCCAGGACAAGAACAGAAACATGCACACCCATGTTCATCACAGCTGTTTACAATAGCAGAAAGATGGAAACAACCTACATGCCCATCAACAGAAGAATGGATAACCAAACTATAGTACTTGTACACAATGGAATACTATGTAACACTAAAGAATAATGTAGAATCTGCAAAACACCGCATAATGTAGATGAACTTGAAGGACATTATGCTGAGTAAAATAAGTCAATCACAGAAGGACAAACTGTATTATTTCATTATTGTAAAAAGTAAAGGAAAGGTTTATATATGGAAGGAAATTTTCTTTGTTGGTTATCAAAAGTGGGAGGGGAGAGAACACACAAAAATAATTTTAAAAAAAAAATGCTTAAAGAATTATGCAAACTAAAACCCCAATTTTGTGAGAAAAAAAAAAAATTTGAGTTTAGAGAGAGGATTCAGAGGATAAAATAAAATAATAGTAACAAGAACAACTCAATCTTAGTGAATGCCTGTACTGTACCAGGCACTGTTCTAATTTATATGTATTAATGTATTTAAGGAGCCCTGGTGCTACAGTGGTTAAGCACTTGGCTGCTAACCAAAAAGTCAGTGGTTCAAATTCACCAGACACTCAGTGGGAGAAAGATGTAGCAGTCTGTTTCCGTAAAGATTACAGTTGTGGAAACTCTATTGGGATGTGTGGTACAGTGAAATATTTGGTATGACTTTTCAAGTCATAGGGTGGGGGTGGGTCCATGAAGATAAGAGGTATGGAACTCTAATGGGGGACTGGTTTGTTTTGTCATGCTGCGAGGCTTAAAATGAGCCCTCCTAGAGGCAGAGAGGGGAATCTCACTGCCATCAAGAGAGAACAACTGCAGGTGGAGTGAAGCGCATCCTTGAACCCGAGATCCCTGGGCTGGCCTTCTTGGCAGAAAGATAGCAGAGATGACCGGCTGAGACAACCAGCTGAGACAACTGGCTGAGAAACCAAATGGCATGAGACAGAGCGGCAGATTTGCCAGCCCATGGAAGGAGAAAGCTGGGCAGGAGTCTTGCTAGCAGAGTGGGGT
>NW_006921603.1:17496627-17515703 GCF_000298275.1 Orycteropus afer afer | reverse complement strand
GGTCATTGCAATGAATTATTGAACCCAGAAGAAAAGAAATGAATGCAGTGGAAGAGTCGGTTGCTGTCAAAGTTGGTAAAAAGGGCGGAGGCTGGCAGTATTTCTGGCCTCATAAGTATACGCCTTGGGCTGCTGCTGCTGATTTTATCTCCTCTTGTGAAGTTAAGAGGAGGTCAGACGATGCTGCCTCCATGCCCTTTATGCAGGGGTTATACTCTGTCCTATAGGGTAACTGTGAGTTGGAATTGACTTGACAACAATGGGTTTGGTTTGGTTTATTAACACATTTAATCTTCACGACCACCTTTTGAAGGAAATACCATTACCATCCCCCTTCTACACATGAGAAAACTGAAGCAAAGACAAGTCAGTGACTCACCCAAGGTCTCACAGTTAGTAAGCCAGGATTTGTATCCAAGAAGGCTGTTCCAGAGTCCAGGCTCTTATCTACTACAATTTCAATATATTTATACTTATATTTATATGTGGGAGAAAGATATATATTTATATTTTGTTGTTTGTGTTTTCTAAATTTTTATAATTTACATTCATTAGTGTCACAACTAAAAAATAAGTTATGTAAAATAAAGATAGCAGTCAAGTGCTATGCTATTAAAATTCAACATGTCCTCCCTCGACAGCTGCAGAAGCCTTCACTCTCTGTGTATGATTTATCATAGTTCACAGTCACACAACAGTTTCTCAGCCCAGCCCATTAGAGGCGGTCCAATTGTGCCCACAATCTGGAATAGACTTGTGCAGCTTTTTAGCTCCAAGCAGGCTTGCCAAGAACATCCTTCCACACTTGACTCTATTTCTAAGACCTGACACCGGCTTCATTGTGGTTGTGACTATCCTGGTTTCAGTATAAATGCTCAAGATAATCCAGCATATCAAGTATAAGGAAGAGACAGCAGAGGACTCTTGGCAGCAATCAGAGTTCCTAGGACATCAGCCTTCTTCTGCAGGTTCTCTGGGCCTCCAGAAAGACACTTTCACAGAGCGTTACCTTTATTACTTCCAGAAAGCCTTTGTCTTATAGTCCTAGTAATTGTGAGCTATTATTCCATAGGGCTCAGGATCAGCCTGTTTGATTGATCAACTGAATTCTGGCATTATATTCTAGTCATATTCATATCCCTTTCTCCACTGGGGTATTCTCTTCTATGGTTATTTAAATGTCATGATGCTACAAATATTCTGTCCTGACTTCTACAAATTTGAAAACTGCAGGATAGAAATCCCCAAAACGAAAGTGACCCTGCAGAGAGGGACCATTGACACTTGCCTTAGGAAAATGCTGTCCCTTCTCTAAAACACTGGGATTGAGGCCAAGGAACTACTGTCATCACCACAGAAAGTATAACATATTTATTTACAACAGATTTTTCAGCTTTTGGCTTCCCAAAAATTAGAGAAATGTATCACATGGGGATACACCTAGCTATATCATGGAAAACTCAACTGCTTTGGCTTCCAGAATCAAAGATTAATTAAAGTTATTATTCTCCATTCATCGTATTCCAGAGAAGCATTCAGGAAACAGGATGGGCTTAGAGGAGAGTCTTAGATTTGAGACTTGTATTTCCACTTCTAAGATGTGTGACCTTGAGCAAGTCATTTAACTCCCCTAGGCCTCCATCCCTCCCTACCAGCAATCCTATAAATTGGCAGTACTTAAGAAGAAAAACTTTCCTCAAGGCGTCAACAAGATCAAGTGAGACTATGTATGTCAAAGTGATTTTTAAGTATTGATATCCAGAATGATCAAGGATTTTTATTTTAATTCTTAGAAATCCAGTTTTCATGGTAAATGAATCCATGGAGTATCTACCAGAGAATGACCAGGACTACAGTTAAGACATAAAAATTTCAGAGAAAATATAAAATTAACTGAATAAATCAACCACTCCCACAGTGGCACAACAGATTTGGCATAGAATCAAGCCCCTACTGTTAAAATATGGGCTTTGAAGTCAATCCGACCTGGATTGGATCCAACTTCTACAACTGGCTGGATGCACAGACTACATAAATTAAGTAACTAATTAACATCTTGAATTCCTTATCTGCTAAATGGAGATATTAATAGAGTATCACATAGCATCGTGGTGAGGATTATATAAGGTAAAGTTCTGTAAAACCCTTTGCAACCCTGGTGTTTATGAATCACCTAATAAGCAAAATATTGCCTTCAGCAAAGTTAGGCAGCCTCAGCAAAAAAAAAAAAAAAAAAAAAAGTCATGCTGTTTAGCTTCAGAGTTGACAAAACTAAAACAGACTGGGGATGTATGGAACAAGAGCAGATTCTTCCTGAAGCTTCCAGTTACAGCAGTTATAAACTCTTCATTTTTGATAGCTCAGAATCATGAAAGTTTAACAGAGGTAAACCTCTTTATAGCCCTGGGGTTTCCTCTTCCCATCTCGAAGGGATGTGATACATGGTGTGGGGAACAATTATGACCAGTTATGTACTATTTGCAAGACTACTAATATTCAAGTTCATATAGATTCAGTAGTATGATTTTTTGAAATATTGAAACACTTCAATGTTCGGCAAGTAGCATCAGCTCTTAAAACAAATAACTTGATGTTGTACAAGAGCATTCCTGGATGTTCACAGGTCTGGCAGCTGCTGAATAGAATGAGAAAACACAAGCTGGGGTGTGTGTAACATTGTTGTTGTTGTTATATGCCATCGAGTCAGACCCAACACATAGCGACCCCTACTTGGGTTTCCAAGGCAGTATCACTACAGAAGTAGATTGCCCTATCTTCCTTCCGAGGAGTGGCTGGTAGGTTTGAACCACCAGCCTTCTGGTTAGCAGTCAAGTGCCTTTGGCACTATGCTACCAGAATAATATCCACCAGCAACTCCAGAAGGGCTCAGGACTGGCAACGGCAGGCCACAGAGCAGGTGGGGCCAATGACTCAAGCTTTCTGGGTCCAGGGCACACAGAAAACACTAGCATTAAGTGCATCCCAGCTGGTATGTCAGCATCACGCCCAGTCATCCTCAGGATAGAACAGATTCCAGAGTCCTTATGATAATCAAATAAAGAGATGTTCCTGGGTCTAATGCCATTGTCTGCATCACACCCCAATTCTGAAATGGGGATCATTTAGCTAGTGACAAAAACATGAGACATTTATCTGTGACAAAAATACTATAGAATTTTCAAGAGTGTATAAAAAAATTGAAATTAGAATGATAAATAGTTTGTGCTGTAAGTTGAATCACCTAGCAAATAGTTATAAAATATGCATGTGTGTTCATTTGTTTAAAGAAAAAAATATTTCAATTTTTAATGTGTATATTGATTTATGGGCACTCTGGTAGCGTAGTGCCTAAGGCACTTGACTGCTAACCAGAAGGCTGTGGTTCAGTCCCACCAGCTACTCCTCAGAAGAAAGGTTGGACAATCTACTTCCATAGTGATATCGCCTTGGAAACCCAAGGAAGGGTTGCTATGAGTCAGGTCCGACTTGATGGCAAACAACAACAACATATTGATTTAAAGATTAATTTTTATTGTCATAAACCAAAAAACAAAATATGTGGCCATGAAGTCAATTTCAACTCATGGAAACCCCTATCTATGTGTTACAGAGTATAATTGTGCCATAGAGTTTCCTTGCCTGTAATTTTTATGGAAGCAGTTCCTCAGGGCTTTCTTCCACAGAAGCAGTGAGTAAGTTCCAACCACCAACCTTTAGACTAGCAGGCAATCACAAACCACTTATACTATCAAGGGCTCTGATATCAGTTATTAAATATTTTATTTAATACTTCCTAATATCATAAAATCAGTATGTACTGGATTTCTGCACCCACTTTTGAGGACTTTGATGGGAAGGACACTAAGTTTTGAGTCAGAAGCCACAGCTCTTTCCCCAACTGTGTGGCCTTGGGGGAATCACAATCTAAGGGAGCTCTGGTAGCATAGTGGCTAAGGCACTTGACTGCTAACCAGAAGGCTGGCGGTTCAAACCCACCAGCCACTCCTCGGAAGGAAGGTTGGGCAATCCTACTTCCGTAGTGATACTGCCTCGGAAACCCAAGGAGGGGTCGCTATGAGTCAGGGCTGACTCGACGGCACATAACAACAACAACAACAACAACAAGGGTTTCAAAGAATATAGAAAGAAAAGGAATAAATTAGATGATTCCGTAAGTCCCCTTCAGCTATAAAATTCTTTGACTCTATCATCACTGACAAAAGGCCATCTATTAAACACATGCCCAAAGCTAGATACTCTGTGAAATTGTTTCCATAAATGACTAAATTGAACCCTCACACTAAGCACAGTGGCAGGTGAGGACCATATAGAGGAAACAGGCTGGATTATATTCATGAATATATATAGGTTTGACAGAGGATATTTTTATATATCCATCACTCATCTGTCAGTTTGTCATACGGTGGTGGCTTGCGTGTTGCTGTGAGGCTGGAGGCTATCCCATGGGTATTACAAATATCAGCAGGGTCACCCATGGTGGGCAGGTGTCAGCAGAACTTCCAGACTAAGATAGACTTGGAAAAAAGAAGGGGCCATCCACTTCTTAAAGAATTTTCCAGTGAAATCCTTATGTGTAGCAGTGAAACCCTGTCTGATATATTACTGGAAAACATTTTGAATAGCCCTGAAACATTGTCTGATATACTGCTGGCAGATGAGCCCCTCAGGTCAAAAGGTACTCAAATATGACTGAGGAAAGCTGCCTCCTCAAAGTAGAGTCAACCTTAATGACTTGGATGGAGAAAACCTTTCAGGACCTCCATTTGCTGATGTAGCATGACCCAAAATGGGAAGTAACAGCTGTAAGCATCCATTAATAATGGGAATGTGGAATGTATGAAATAAGAATCCAGGAAAATTAGAAGTTGTCAAAACTGAAATGGAACACATGAAGATCAATATGCTAGGCATTAGTGGGCTGAAACAGACTGGTTTTGGCCATTTTGAATCAGACAACCATATGATCTACTATGCCGGGAATGACAAATTGAAGAGGAATGGCATCATAGTCGTCGTCACAAAAAAATGTTTCAAGATCTATCCTGAAGTGCAATGCTGTCAATGACAGGATAATATCCATACGCCTACAAGGAAGACCAGTTAATATGACTATTATTCAAATTTATACACTAACCACCAAAGCCAAAGATGAGGAAATTGAAGATTTTTACCACCTTCTGCAGTCTGAAATTGACCAAATATGTAATCAAGATGTGCTAATTATTACTGGTGACTGGAATGCAAAAGTTGGAAATAAAGAAGAATCACCAGTATTGGAAAATATGGCCTTGGTGATAGAAATGATGGCAGAGATTGCATGAAAGGATTTTGCAATACCAATGACTTATTCATTGCAAATACTTTTTTAAAAACAACATAAACAGTAGCTGTACATGTGGACTTCACCAAATGGAATACACAGGAATCATCAGATCAACTACATTTGTGGAAAGAGGCAATGGAGAAGCTCAATATCTTCAGCCTAAACAAGGCCAGGAGCTGATTGTGGAACAGACCATCAACTGCTCATATGCAAGTTCAAGTTCAAGTTGAAGACAATTAAAATAAGTCCATAAGAACCAAAATATGACCTTGATATTTATATCCTTCCTGAATTTAGAGACTATCTGAAGAATAGATTTGATGCACTGAACACCAGTGACCAAAAACCAGACGATCTGTGGGATGACATCAAGGTCATCATATATGGAGAAAGCAAAAGGCCTTTAAAAAGACAGGAAAGGAAGAAAAGACCAAAGTGGATGTCAGAAGACACTCTGAAACTTGCTCTTGAACAGATAGTAACTAAAGTAAACAGAAGAAATTATAAGATAAAAGAGCTGAACAGAAGATTTCAAAGAGCAGCTTGAGAAGACAAAATCAGTTATTATAATGAAATGGGCAAAGACCTGGAGTTAGAAAGCCAAAAGGAAAGAACACTCAGATTTTTCAAGCTGGAAGAACTGAAGAAAAATTTCAAGCCATAAGTTGCAGTATTGAAAGATTCTATGGTCAAAATATTGAATGATGCAGGAAATATCAAAAGAAGATGGAAGGAATACAGAGTCACTATACCAAAAAGAATTGGTCAATGTTCATCCATTTCAGGAGGTAGCATATGATCAAGAACCAATGGTACTGAAGGAAGAAGTTGAAGCCACTGAAGGAATTGGCAGAAAACAAGGCTCCAAGAAATAACAGAATACACATTGAGATGTTTAAACAAATGGATGCTGTGCTGACAGCACTTACTCATCTATGACAAGAAATTTGGAAGACAGCTCCCTGGCCAACTGACTGGAAAAGATCCATATTTGTATGTACTCCAAAGAAATGTGATCCCATGGAATATGGAAATTATTAAACAATATCATTAATATCACATGCAAGTAAAATCTTGCTGAAGATAATTCAAAAAGGGTTGCAGCAGTATATTCACAGGGAACTTCCAGAAATGAGAGCTGCATTCAGAAGAGGACGTGGAACAAGGGATGTCATTGCTGATGTCAGAGGAATATTGGCTGAAAGCCAAGAATACAAGAAAGATGTTTACTTGTGTTTTATTGACTATGCAAAAACATTCGACTCTATGGATCATAATAAATTATGGACAACATTGAGAAGAACAGGAATTCCAGAACACTTAATTGTGCTCATGAAGAACCTGCACATAGACCAGAAGTCTGTCATTCAAACAGACAAGGGGATACTGCATAGTTTAAAATCAGGACGGGAGTGTGGCAGGGATGTATTCTCTCACCATACTTATTCAATCTGTATGCTGAGCAAATAATCTGAGAAGCTGGACTATATGAAGAAGAACTTGGCATAAGGATTGGAGGAAGACTAATTAACAACCTGTGATATGCAGATGACACAACCTTGTTTGTTGAAAGTGAAGATGACTTGAAACATTTACTGTTGAAGATTGAAGACTATAGTCTGCAGTATGGATTACACCTCAAGATAAAGAAAACCAAAATCTTCACAACTGGACCAATAAGCAGCATCACAATAAATGAAGAAAAGATTGAAGTTGTCAAAGATTTCATATTACTTGGTTACACAATCAACACCAATGGAAGCAGCAGTCAAGAAATCAGAAGATGTATTGCACTGGGCAAATCTGCTGCAAAAGACCTCTTTAAAGTACTGAAGAACAAAGATGTCTCTTTGAAGACTAAGGTGCACCTAACCTAAGCCACAGGAGCTCTGGGAGTATAGTGCTTAAGGCACTTGACGGCTAACCAGAAGGCTGGTGGTTCAAACCCACCAGTCACTCCTCAGAAGGAAGGTTGGGCAATCTACTTCCGTAGTGATACTGTCTTGGCAACCCAAGGAGGGGTCGCTATGAGTCAGGGTGGACACAATGGCACATAACAACAACAACAACCTAAGCCAAGGTGTTTTCAATTGCCTCATACACATGTGAAAGTGGATAATGAATAAGGAAGACCGAAGAAGAGTTGATGCTTTTGAGTTGTGTTGGCAAAGAATACTGAAAATACTATGGACTGCCAGAAGAAGGAACAAATCTGTCCTGGAGGAAGTGCAGCCAGAATGCCCCTTGGAAGCAAGAATGGCCAGACTTTATCCCACTTTGGTCATATTGTCAGAAAGGACCATTCCCTGGAGAAGATATCATGCTTGGTAAAGTGGAAAGTCAGCAAAAAAGGGGAAGGCCCTCAATGAGCTAGATTGACACAGTGGTTGCAACAATGGGCTCAGGAATAGCAAGGATTGTGAGAATGGCACAGGACCAGGCAGTGTTTCATTCTGTTATACATAGGATTGCTATGAGTCGGAGCCAACTCAACAGCACCTAACAACAACATTTTTACATATGTGCTGAAAATACATCCATGAATATTAATATAGTAGAGCATACAGGGGGCAAAGATATAAAAACTTCTTAGCAATAACCAAACATCTTGAGGGAATGAGTCACCATGCATGGGGGCTCAGGACCATAGTCTCTGGGACAATAAGGTCAATTGGCATAATACAGTCCACAAAGACAATGTTCTACATCCTACTTTGGCAAGTAGTGGGTGGGGTCTTAAAAGCTTGTAAGAAGCAGTCTAAGGTGCAATTATTGGTCTCTCCCCATCCAAAGAAATGAAGAGTGAAGAAAATCAAAGTGTAAGGAAATACTTAGTCCAAAGGACTAATGGACCATGTGAACCTTCACCTGTACAACTCTGAGACCAGAAGAACTAGATGGTACCCAGTTATCACTGCTTACCACTCTGAAATGGATCACAATAAGAGGTCCCAGACAGAGTGGGAGAAAAAATGGTGAAACAATATTCAAAATAATACAAATTAGCAGGCTTATTAATCTGATAGAGACTGGCAGAACCTCTGAGACTATGGCCCTTAGATACCCTTTAGACCTGAAACTGAATTCACCCTTGTGGCTCAACTTTCAATCCTATGATAGACAGGCCTATAAGGTGAACAATAGTACCAGGGAAGTACACACTCATTAGAACAATCAACCACATGAGATCAAAAGGGCAGCATTTGTCCAGGGACAAAGCTAAGTAGGCAAGAAGGGATAGGAAAGAAGGATGAAGGGAATCACAGGGAAGAAGTAGAAAGATAGCTGTTACATTACGGGGATTGCAGTGAATGTCACAAAAGAAAATGTGTATAAATTGTTGAATGAAAGATCGATTTGCTCTGTAAATTTTCATTCAAATTACAATTTTTTAAAAAAGAAGGACCCAGTTAGTCATGCCAAATTGGAGATTTGAACCTAGGCTTGAGCTGGATCCAAAGCCTCAGCTCTTATCCACCACACCGTCTTGCCTTCTCTCATGAAGGACTTTGTCTCTCATGCTCACATTCTCCCACCTCATTTTACACCTCCATCCTAGGACTCAGAGCAGTATGATTTGTATCAGAATTATCTGTGAAAACTTCTGCCCCTCTCAACCTTAGAAACTCTGAATTTTCAGTAACAGGGATCATTTTCCATCCTTCTTCACATCACCTTAAGGTTTTAACATATTACCTGGTACAAGGTAAGCATTCAATAAATGTGAAACTGGGCTCTTATAGAATACAAGCATCAGAAGAAAGATGCCAGGGTGCCAAGGAAGATCAAACAGATCAATATTGGCAGGGACCAGGTCTTTGCCTGACTTGTGTCAGCAATTCTGACTACATGTCTTCATTGTCTTATTACTCTTCTCAGAATTTCTGATTGCAGCACTCTATCTTCAAGCACCCACTGAGTATGCTTGACTTAGCATGAGAGATGGGGATTTCATGAAACTCAACAAGAGCTTTATTATATAAAAGACTAATACTTGATGAGAAGACCAGGGAGAAAGTTTTATCTTGAGACAGATTGTGGTTGTTAGTTGTGGTAAAGTGACCTATACTCAAGTGACGTTGTATTCAACAGAAGGAAATGTTGCCTAGATGGGACAGATAAGACAAGCTAATTAAGTAACAAATACTAGTTCTTTTTTTCCCAAAAGGATCAAAAATTGAAAAAAAGAAGAACTTAAGAGTAAAATGAATGAGGAATGCTATCAAAGGGAAAACCACATTTGGAGCAAAATTGATTCTATGTCTAACAGACACAATGCACAGTAGCTATTAACAGGCTGTTGGTACTAGGGAAATTCCAGCTAAATGGACATAACATTCTTAGTGCCTTCGTCAATCGCTGGAATCAGACTACAGTTGCCAATCCAAATTCTGCCTAATAACCTCCCATATAAAATTATGATATGGATGTTGTTGTTGTTGTTGTTATGTACCGTCGAGTCAGCCCTGACTCATAGCGACCCCTCCTTGGGTTTCCGAGGCAGTATCACTACGGAAGTAGGATTGCCCAACCTTCCTTCCGAGGAGTGGCTGGTGGGTTTGAACCGCCAGCCTTCTGGTTAGCAGTCAAGTGCCTTAGCCACTATGCTACCAGAGCTCCCATGATATGGATACTGTTTAATTTAATTCAATAATTATGTTGAATATTTATTTTGTGCCAGGGAAACAGAGACATATAAAAGGTATCTATGCTCTACATCTGGGACAAATAAAGAGGTTCAGCATTATTAAGTAATGATCAAATATATTTAAACAGGTCAGAGCCCCCAATGTAAATTTTAAGAAACAGAAAGGGTTCTGCCTGTCTACCACATGGCCTCTCACTCCCAGGAAGTGAGAGACTATCAACTTTTTTTCTCTCTCTTTTCTAACCAAAACATAGAGTTTAAATTGCATCAAGAGCACTGAGATGTTTCCCTCTCAATTACCAGCCCTGTTGCCTGGAACAAAGAAAATGTCTTCATTGTTATCTGACCCTGTCCATGATGGAGAACAGAGATAGCAGAGGGCTGGTGGCCTGCTTAAGAAGCCCTGCAAGGGAAAAATAAAGCAAAAATCTCTTTTTAACATTTTAATTCCATTTAGGGAGGAGAGAGAACAAAGAGGCCCCAAAGTGTCACCAAAGGATGACTGAGAGAGCGTCATCAATCTGCCCCCCCCAGAAAAAATCCATATTCATCTACAATCTTAGAAAAACAACATGTTTGTTATACAAACGCAGCTCTAATCTGAGTTCCCAACCTTTCCAACAAGAATGGCTTCTCTTGGCAACACTGAAACAGAAATTCTGTAGGTGCTACCAGAAACAAACTGCTGAGAGGATGAGACCATGCTGTCCTCCAGAAGAGCAGCATCTGTCATGGATGCATGTTGTTCATTGTTTATACAAAGGGAGTTTAGAGTCCAGGCAGAATGGTGGTCTTACTGAGTTAAGGAGACAGGGATCAAAGTTAGAAAAGTTGTTAAGAATGTGGAATATGTGAGCAACGTAAAAGAAAATAGGGAGCTACAAAGCACAGGGAAGGAAGGGGGTAAAATTCAGCAAGGGAATCACTCGGAGTCCTGGGAAGAGGGCTGGGATGTCAATACATGGAGTAAGACTTTACAAAGCCTAGCAAAGATTGACTTTTGCAGAGCTGAGAACTGAACTGAGATACCAGAGGTTACCCAGTGCTGGGAGACGGAGGTCTGGCCTAGCAAGAGATCTTGATGAGAATGTAAAACATTCAGTTGAACATTCAGGGTTTCTGTATCAGAAAGGCCACATTCATCTTAGAAATAAGGACCATATCCTAGAGTAGAGGCCACATCCTAGGACTAAGCTTAACACAAAAATAGATCCATTTTAACAGAGAATAAAAACAAGCCTGACAGAACCAGAATAATATGCCAATAATTTAACTGCCTTCCAGAATATAATTCAACATATTTTAAAGGGAAATTACATAATCCAGACTTCCTACAAAGTATCATATAAGGTCCAGCATACAATACAAATTTTTTAAATTAAAAAAAAAAAAAAGGCATGTAAAGAAACAGGCAAATAGAATAAAAAAATAATCTATAGAAAAATAGATCTTGAAATGTCCCACATATTATTAACAGATAAGAACTTTAAAACAATTCTCATAAATATTTTCAAGTATTTAAAGGAAAAAGTAGCTTAAAAAGAAAAAGGGATTTTTTTAAAGGAAATTTTAGAATTGAAAAGTACAATATCTGAAAAGAAAAATTTGCTGAATGGGTTTAAGAGCATATTGGAAACTGCAAAAGAAAAGGTTAGTGAAGTAGAAAACAGAGCAACAGATTTTTTTTTCCAGTCAAAATAAGGACAGAGAGAAAAGCAAATAGAAAAAATAAAGAGTATCTGTGTCCCATGAGACAACATCAAGTTGTATATCATCAAGTAAGTAGAATTCCTGAAGGAAAGAAGAGAGAAAGTAGGGTAAAAAAAAAAATATATATATGTAATTAATAACATTTGGTGAAAATAAATAAACTTAAAGATCAGGGTTTCTCAGCCTCAGCACTTAGCACTATTGACATTTTCGGCTAGATAATTATTTGTTGTGAGGAGTTGTCCTGGACATTATAGGACGTTTAATCCCTGGTCTGCCTACTAACTAGATGCCAGCAGTAATTCCCCACACACACCACCACCACCACAACCTGAGACAACAAAATTATCTCTAGACATTACCAAATGTCCTTTGGAGGAGCAAGATTATCACTGGTTCCCTGGTTGAGAACTACTATTATAGAGGCAAGTAACTCAGTAAGTCCCAAGCAGGATAAATACACAAAAAACCACATTGGGCACATCAGAGTCAAACTGCTGAAAGCCAAAGATAAAGAGAAAATCTTAGAAGCAGGCAGAGAAAAAGCTACCTAACATACAGGAAAACAACATAATGAGTGGACAGCTAATTTCTCCTCAAAAATAACACTGGAAAACAATAGAATGACATCTTTGTAGTGCTAACAGAAAAAGATTTATAAAGCAAGAAGTTTACACAGCTAGGAAACCTTCAAAAATAAAATTTTATATAAACAAAAGCAAGAGGATTTATCAACTGACCCGCACCACAAAAAATACTAATGGAAGTTCTTCAGGTTTAAGGGAAATGTCACCAGATGAAAACATGGATCTAGATGAAGGAACAAAAAGCACCAGAAACGGTAAATGAGTGGTAAATATAAAAGTCTATTTTTTTTTTCTTATCTTAATTTCTTTGAGAGACATTGTTCAAACAAAAAAGCATTGTCTGTGGGGTTATTATATATATAGATGTAAAATATATGCTACAAATTGCCAAAAAGATAAGTGAAGGGTAAATGATATTTTTACTGCTGTAACATTCTTTCAGTTTACTCTAACAGACAGTGAAAAGAATTCATACTGCAATTCTTAGAACAATCACATTTTTGAAAAAGTAAATTAAAAGTTATATAGTTAAAAAGTCGTTAACCTAAAACCAATCCCACTGCTGTTAAGTCAATTCTGACTCAGCAACACTGTAGCATAGAGCAAAACTGCCACCTATTTCTCCTGTGAAGTGGCTAGTGAGTTCAAACTACCAAACTTTCAGTTAGCAGCTAGCTCTTAACCACTATGCCACCAGGGCACCTCTGAAAAACCAATAGAATAATTACAATTTCATAACATATAAAGAAAGACCAGGTTTGGAATTCAGGTCTGGAATTGAACTCACTTCTGTGGCTTCCAGCCAAACAATAGGGCTACTGGGTGAACAATTATATCAGGTAGATACACTCCTTGGAGCAATCAATCATGGAAGAACAGAAGGGCAGTGTTTGCAGGCAGACAGCTAGGGGACAGGAGTGTATGGGAGGGAAGAACACAGGAAAGAGGAAACTACAGGGTGGGGGTGGGAAGAGATCTGTTACACTGTGGGGAATTGCAGTCGATGTCATGAAACAAAATGTGTACGAACTGCTGTATGGAAAATGAATTTGCTCTGCAAACTTTCACCCAAATCACAATAAAAATTTGAAAAAAATAAAAAAATTACAATTTCATAGAAAAATATTTGATTTTTCCAAATAGGGCAGGAAAGTAAGAACAAAGAAACAAACAAACAAAACAACAACAACAACAACAAACAAACCAGAACGGATAACTAGAAAACAAATAGCAAGACAGTAGATTTAATCCCAACTATATCAATAATTGGGAGCTCTGGTAGTGTAGTGCCTAAGGCACTTGACTGCTAACCAGAAGGCTGGCGGTTCAAACCCACTAGGCTGACAGTTCAAACCCACCAGCCACTCCTCGGAAGGAAGATGGGGCAATCTACTTCCATAGTGATACTGCCTCGGAAACCCAAGGAGGGATCGCCATGAGTAGGGTCCAACTCGATGGCACACAACAACAACAACAACATATCAATAATTGGGAGCTCTGGTAGCATAGTGCCTAAGTCATTGGCAGTTCAAACCCACCAACCAGTCCTCAGAAGGAAGGTTGTGTAATCTACTTCCGTAGTGATAGTTGTGGTTGTTGTGTGCCATCGAGTTGGACCCTACTCATAGCGATCCCTCCTTGGGTTTCTGAGACAGTATCACTATGGAAGTAGATTGCCCCATCTTTCTTCCGAGGAGTGGCTGGTGGGTTTGAACCGCCAGCCTTCTGGTTAGCAGTCAAGTGCCTTAGGCATTATGATACTGCCTCAGAAACCCAAGGTGGGGTCGCTATGAGTCAGATCAAACTCAACGGCAGTGAGTTTGGTTTTGGTATATCAATAATTATATTAAATGTGAGTGCACTAAACACTCCAACTAAAAGGCAGAGGTTATATACTGGATAAAAAGGAAGACCAAACCATATGCTGTCTACAAGAGATGTACTCCAGTTATAAAGTCAAAGATAGGTTGAAAGTAAAAGGATGAGAAAAAAATATACCATATAAAACAGTAAGGAAAAGAAAGCTTCTATTGCTGTATTAATATCAGAAAAAAATAATTTTAAGACAAAGAGTATTCCAGAGATAAAGATGAACATCCCATAGTAATACAAGGTTCAATTCTTAAGACATAATAATCCTAAACATATATGCACTTCAAAATACAAAATATAAAACTTCAAAATACATGAAGTAAAAACTGATAGAATAGGAAGAGACAAATTCACATTCACAGAAGCAGATTATCTATCATTCCCTCTCTCAGTAAATGATAAAACAAGTAGACAAAACATCAGTAAGGGTATAGAAGATTGACTTGACATTTACAGAATACTGCACTCAACAACTGGGAGCTCTGGTAGTGTAGTGCCTAAGGTACTTGACTGCTAACCAGAAGGCTGGCAGTTCAAATCCACCAGCCACTGAATGGAAGGAAGATGGAGCAATCTACTTCCATAGATACTGCCTCAGAAACCCAAGGTGGGGTCACTATGAGTCGGGTCCGACCCAATGGCACATAATAACAACACCACCACTCAACAACTAAAGAATACTTATTCTTACCAAGTGCTTACATAAGATGCAATATAAAATAAGTCTCAACAAATTTTGAAAGATTGAAAAAGAAATACATTCCTGGGCCTTAACCTAGAGTCACTGGATCACAATGTTGGGGGCACATGAGGAAACTGATGCTCAAATCATCCAGCCTGTAATTCCCAGGACAAGATACATGAACAGTGTTTTGACTCCAAAGCCCATGTTCTTCTCATTATATCCTTGAATACAGACCAGTCTGTTTTAGGGATATAAAACAAACACACGAATTACTACAAAATACCATGCTTGGTTCCGTAAGATTCTCCACCTTGCCATGGCCATTCTCAGTTAAAACTCTCTTGTGCTAAGAACTAAGAGCTATGCTCAGTTATTTGGGACAAACCAGAGTGAAAACTCCCTCTACAAACATATATCACAGAGCTTAGGAGGAAAGGGGGGGATCAATCAATATATTTAATGAAGAATCCAGGGATTTTTGATCTGGAAGCACAATTGGTCAAGAAAATCTTCATTTGTGAGTGTGAGATAGTTGGCTTCCAAAGAAAGTAAGTAGAGGGGACAAGAAGGTACAAGGCAGACATGTGAATTTTAAGTTCTATTTTTAAAAAGAGTTTTCATATCATTTTTTGGGGGGGAGGAAATATATATTACAGAATCATTCATATTCAATGTGAAAAGTCTGGGACTAGAAATAAGTTAATGACTGAGAAAAGCAGATGAGGACTGAAGATGAAAAGATAGAAAAAGAAAATGTAGAATAAAACCAGAGAGGAGACTTGGGCAATGTAAAGACTATGAAGTAGAGTATAATTAACTAAGTTCTCTGGCCCTGAGCTCCACTAAAGCAAAATAAAAAGTAATTGAAATAAAAAAGAAAAGAAAACCGCTCAAAATCTACACCCAAAATAGTTACTATTAACATTTCGGAGAATCACATATTCTTGCATTCCTAGTTCTGTGTCTGTGTGTGTGTGTGCACACATATGTACAAAGAAATAGGATCACACTGTGTATAGTTTTGGACCTGCCATTTTTTCCCATTTCAAGGAGTTCTGGTGGCATAGTGGTCAAAGCATTCAGTTGCTATCCAAAATGTCAGTGGTTTGAATCCACCAGCTGCTCCATGGGAGAAAGATGAAACAGTCTGCTTCCATGAAGATTTGCAGCCTTGGAAACCCAGGGGGGAAGTTCTACTCTGTCCTATATGGTCACTATGAGTCAGAATCCATTCAATTGCAGTGGGTTTGGCTTTGATGTTGGTCCTCCAACATCACCTCCAGTGGCTTTACCAAAGTCTCTATAAAACTGTTTGTGAGATTTGGTCTTCACATTATTATACTAACAAAAATGGTTATCTGATAGTATTCTCTCATACAGCTGCATGTAGTTATTAACTGCTAGAATTTACCAAGTATTATTTATAAAAGTAAATATAATGTGGCGCAAGAGTTCAGAGAAACCAGTTTACTTCTAGCTGGAAGAGACTGTTGTATAGGAAAACCAACACTGAGCAAATTCAAGAGGTGAGGCTTGCTAGAGATAGAACAGAAGGCTTTCCGAAAGAGGTGGTATTTGAATTATAATTGAGGTGGAAATGGGCTGAAAGACAACTCAAGCTGAGGGAGGAGAGCAAGCAAAAAACAAAAGAGCCTCAAGTCAAGGACATACATAAAGAACAAAAGGATCAAAACTAATTGGTTACCAGTTATAACTGTGCTAAAGAATATGCTAAGCTTTTTATATGTATACATCCTCACTCAATGCTGAGAAATGGATATTACAGTCCCCACCAAACAGACAGGATTCTGACAAGGTATCTGTCGAAGGGATTGACTATAATGCATACTGGAGCCAGGATATCATGCTGGGTATCATTTACTTAGGGAATTTGGTGGATGTGAAGGGTCTGGTAAAGAATGGTGAGCACATGAGTCTGGAAAGGTGAGTAGTACTCAGATTCCAACCAAACCAAAAACCAAACCCACTGCCGTTGAGTTGATTCTGACTCATAGCAACCCTACAGGACAGAGTAGAATTTCATCATAGGGTTTTCAATGCTGTAAATCTTTACAGTAGCAGACCATCTTATCCTTCTCCCATGCAGTGGCTGGTGGGTTTCAACTGCCGACCTTTTGGTTAATAGCTGAATGTTTTAACCACTGTGTCGCTAGGGTTCCCTACTTAGATCCCAGAAGGCTTTAAGGTCAAGTAAAGAGTTTGAACTTTTACCAAGTCCTCTATATAACTGTTTATGTGATTTGGTCTTCATACTGACATACCATATAACAAAAATGGTTATCAGCAAATTTCCAAGAGACTGTTCACAGAGCAGGTTAATATTGCCTCAGACAAGTTTCCATAGGGATAGCACACTCTCTAGGGTACATTTCAAATGCTAGAATTTTATCCTAGGGCACCTGAAGAAATTTTCAAGGCAGCACCTTCAGCAACTAATTATCAGATAAATGTATTTGTAGGAACCTCTGACAGGCAGTTTCTGCACTAAGTCATGCCATGCATAAAAATGCTCAGTGAGGCTAAGGGAGCTCAGGATGAGGACACATCTCAATGCTAACTAAAGAGCACATGAAAAATATTCTGAGGTGAGTCCTGGAATGAGAAAAAAAAAAAAAAAAAACAGCAAGCATTGGAAGGGAAATCTGCTAGCTAACTGCAAAGAGAACTTGCAACTCCTCCATTTCAATAGTTTGAAGGGCAAAGATAACCACTACTGTTTGTGGTCATAGCTTCTGGTATGGACTTGGCTGGTAGAGATGTTCTCATAAGGTATAATCACTACTTTGTTGTGTGGGAAAACCAACACTGAGCAAATTCAATCAAAATCAATGATAGGGGTTGCTTTCAGTGCTTGGCCCAACCTGAGAGGCTACCTAGGTCCGGTCTCTGCACACAGCAGACATGGGCTAAATACCAAGGGCCAAATGATTGCCCTTACCTGCTGAGTAGTAGGTTTGTTCCTAGCTTCTCTTCAGACACCCTCTCCCCAAAAACTGATCCTCCATGTGGAACTAGACCCAATGAGTCCTTCACTCAACAATGACCACTCCTGGAGAACCAGGAAAAGAGAAAACAAGTTGGATACCAGCATGATATGGTAGACAGAGTCTAGACTTTGGGAACAAGCATATTGAATTAATGACTCTGGTCCTCACCCCCCTTACTAACTTTTAACAGTGGGTAGGTGATTTTTTGCCCATGAGCTCCTATCTTCTTTTTCCCATATAGCAAAGTGAAGGAATTCCTACTGGGCAAAACAAGCAAAAGAAAGGGTAAAAAAACAAGCACTTGGGAATGGACCCTCAAGGAACTGCCATGTTCTTCCATAGATTCAGTGGAAAGTCCATGCACTACCTATACCGCTTATGCAAAGAAAAAGTCTATGATGCCTTGCTCACAGAATCACTGCAAAGATTAAATCCTATATCTGTAAAAATACAACGTGTCTTACATTTATCACTTTGTACACAGTAATTTAGGATGAAGTGGGGGGAGGTGAGGAGGATAGGATATACTAGAACAATTGGAATGTTCTCACCATGGATCACCAGCTGGGATTTTGAAATCTTTTCCTTATCTATAGATTTTTAAGGTAAGGGGATTTGAACTGAACAAACATCAGACACCCAGGAACTAGTCCTCAGATGTAATTCCTCACACATGGTCCCATCCTGCCTGAGGCAGGCTTATCAAGCAAAGAAAGGTATGTGGACTCTCTCTCTGGCTGCCATGTTAACTAGCTGGTCTACCTGTCTTTTTGGCTCAATTATGTTCCAATAATCCTGACAAGACGAGCTTCACTGCAAATCATGACAGTGGAAATCTTAAAATAAAAGCAAGATTAATGGTATGACCTCAATCTTGGCATGACAGCTCATTAATTGGAAATAACAGAATTAATTGAATTCTGGGCATAACACAGCCAGCTGGATTAAATTTTCTGAGATACATTTCTTCACTCAGATGATGATAACTGAAATGTGCCCATGGCATCTAAACCAAATACTGAGCATTACCAAGGAGATACATGATCATTTATTTCCTTGGCATACTAAGATGCCCAACCATCAGAAGAGCCTGAAGTCAGTGCTATGGAGGGGTCATCACCATATTTTAGCTACCTCGCTGACTTCTACATACTCAAGGGTATTGTCTATTCCCTCTGAATCTCAGTTTCCTCATCTACAAACTGGACATTATAATAGTATG
>NW_006921603.1:17489263-17495892 GCF_000298275.1 Orycteropus afer afer | reverse complement strand
TATATATATATATATATATATATATATCAATAAAAGGTCTTTTGCAGCAGATTTGCCTAGTACAATAGGTTGTCTGATTTCTTGATTGCTGTTTCCACAGGCATTGATTGTGGATCTAAGTAAAATGAAATCTCTGACAACTTCAATCTCTTCTCCATTTATCGTGATGTGACTTATTGGTCCAGTTGTGAGGATTTTTGTTTTCTTTATGTGGAGGTATAATCCACACTGAAGGGTGGGCAAATGTGCTGCACAAGAACTCTTCAAAGTGATAAAGAGCGAACATGTCACTTTGAAGGCTAAGGTGTGCCTGACCCAAGCCATGGTATCTTCAACCACCTCACATGCATGTGAAAGCTAGACAATGAATAAGGAAGACTGAAGAAGAACTAATGCTTCTTAATTGTGGTGTTGGCAAAGAATATGGAAAATACCACGCACTGCCAGAAGAACGAACAAATCTGTCTTGAAAGAAGCACAGCCAGAACGCTCCTTAGAAGCAAGAACTGCCAGACTTCTTCTCACCTACTTTGTTCATGTTGTCAGAAGAGACCAGTCCCTGGAGAAGGATATCACGCTTGGTAAACTACAGGGTCAACGAAAAAAGAGAAGATGTCCAACAAGATGGACTGACACAGTGGCTGCAATGATGGGCTCAAGAATAGCAACAGTTGTAACGATAACACAGTACCAGGCAGTGTTTTGTTCTGTTGTACACAGAGTTACTATGAGTCAGAACCAACTCAACAGCACCTAACAACAACATTGCAATAAGAAGTAGATTTTGTCTCCTACCATCTTTGCTACCATCCATTAGTATAAGGAGTCTGGAGGGATAAGAATAGTGTTGAGCTGTCTGTGTCCCTTCATTTCTGCAGAAATGGTCTTTGTGGGTCTACCTACTCTTGGGACAAAGAATTTACACGCATAAATCCTCACCCAACACTGAGTGATGGACACAGTCCCCACTAAACAGATGAAAAAGGAGGGGGACTGTAAGATGGTAAAAATTAGTCTAAGGCACCAACTACAGCACATACTGGAGCCAGGACATCATGCTACTTCTTCAGGGCACTGGGAGGACGTAGAGGATGTATTAGAGTGGTGGGTTTGAGACTGGAAAGGTGAGTGGCCCTCAGATCCCAGAAGGCTGAAAGGTCAAGCTAACTTTCAAGGGAACAGTTAAAGTTCATTACAATTACTGGGAGAGAGTAAGGATGTTTTTGCTAGGAGCTGCACCAAGATAAAATTAATTAAGGATGTGCAAGAAGCTTAGTGAGAACAGAGACAGTACTTAACTTATATCTGTACCAAGTACCCAGAGTGACACCTATCAAGGTAAATAGTTCAAAAAAGCTGCTGAACTTATCCATCAAGAAACTAAGAGCTCCATTTCACACTTAAACCAACTGCAACTTCATTGAAGAAGTGCTGCATTTATTAATGGCCTTCTGATTGCTGGGAACTAGGGCTAAGAGCTTTACATACATTAACTCATTGAATATTTACAATTATGTTGCCAGGTTATCTTTACTTCCCCATTTTACAGATGAGCAAACCAAGGATCCAAGACACAAATCCAGGTCACAAAGCCAGAGTTCTTCCCCAGGTCTGCCTCACTCCAACACCTATGTTCTTATTTTGTTGCCTTCTATGTGTTTGTTAAGGAGCCCTAATAGCACAAGGGTTAAATGCTTGGCTGCTAACCCAAAGGCTCACAGTTCAAATCCACCCAGTGGCTGGGGGGCGGAAGCTGTCAATCTGCTCCTATAAAGATTACAGCAGAAAACCCTGTGTGGCAGTTCTACTCTGTCACATGGTGTCACTATGCATCAAAATCAACTTGACAACACCTAACAACAACATTTTTTGTTAAAAGCTTAAAACATAAAGGGAAACACTCAAAGCACAAAGCAATGCTAGAGAATAGAAAAGCCAGACGCTGGTCTGATGTCTGCTCTGTGTATGATCTAAAGATATTTTTAAGATGAGACATCCAGGAGGGTAATCTGCTAAACATCAGCTGCTAGGAAGGCAGGCATAAATGAACAAAAACTCCCTTCTAAGGCTTTTACAGGTAGGAAAGGCAAACCTAGTCCCACCTGTGCTCATGGTCCCTCATGTGGACTTGACTGTCTCACAAAGGGATGGTAGTAAATGGCTTAAGATGTTCTTTCCTAAATTAGACTTTCTGCTGCCCAACTCCACTATCCCGTACACACACACAATTCTTTAGAGTCAGCAGCTGCTCAGACTTTGATTTTCACATTCACCAGCCACATCTCTAAGCATTCCAAGAGTGGCAATAGACACAGGAGAGGGTAAAAGGGCAAAAGCAAAAAGAACCGTGCTGCAAATATGCTCTCTCCAGTTTCCCCAAAGAAGCATTCTACAGACTTTGGAAATGTGTCCAAAGTCAAGTGCCTTTGAGGTATAAAAGCACATTAGGGCTGGCAAAACAAGAGTCACAGTCTTCTTAGAGAAGGCTGTGGCGGAGCAGCTGATGAGTCATTAGCAGTGGCTGGTCTCTCTTGGTGCCTTTTAGATCTCAGATAACATGATCAGAGCTCACAGGCTCTGAGATTTCAAAGACAAACACTGACAACCACAAAAAGGGTCTTGGTAAAATGGGAATGTCAGGCAAGGCTGAAAGCAGGTGTCCTTCCATCATGAACAATATGTCCTCTACAAAACCCAGAGAAAGCTAAAAGTGGGTTGTTCTTCTTGTTGTTGTTGTTGTTATGTGCTGTCGAGGATTTGGTTTTCTTCTTTAAAGGGAAAAAAAAATGGGGCTACAGTTAGCTTATATAAGACCTTTGTGCAAGTTGGAAAAGGGTGATGCAACCCTTCAGAGTCTGACCTCAATCCCTTCATACCCCCTCAAACAAGCCCATCTGCGTACTGCACAACTGTACAAACAAACATGGTAGACCTGGCATCTCATAACGTGCCAGGCTCCAAACAAGAAGATTTACACACACTACTTCATTTCACCCTAACAAGGACACTGGGAAAAAAGGAGAGTTGGTCCCATTTTACATATTCTGAGATAAGATTTGGACAGTTTATATAACCTGCCCAACGTAAAAGAACTAGCAAGTGGTGTTTTACCAGGATCAAAAGTCAGGGCTGAGTTCAGTCAGGGTAGGCTCAAGGTCACAGCATCAAAATAACCCAGGATGCCTTTTTAAAAATGCATAAGTATCCATTTTTTTCTGAATAAGAATCTCTGAGGCTGTGGCCCAAAATTTGCATCTTTACACACCTCACACCTCTCAGGAGCTTCTGATAATGAGAGATGTGTAAGAACTCAGCACTCTGCCATCCTGCTTCACAAAGGATAAAAACCAGTTGCCATCCAGTTGACTCAGACTCATGGCAACCCCATATGTGTGTTAAGAGTAGAGCTGTGCTCCATCAGGTTTTCATTGGCTGATTTTCAGAAGCAGGTCTTTCTTCCAAGGTATCTCTGGGTGGACCTGAATCCCAACACACTTCAATTAACAACCTAGTACATTACCCATTTGCACCACCCGAGAACCGCTTTCACAGAGGATTGTTGTCATTGTGTGCCATCGAGTTGATTCCAGCTTATAGTGAATCACTATGGCAGAGCAGAACTGTTCCATAGGGTTTACTAGGCTGTAATCTTTACGAAAGTAAATTGCTGGTTCTATTCTCTTGCAGAATGGCTGGTGGGTTCGAGTCACTGACCTCTCCATTAGCAACCAAGTTGCCATCCCAGTGTCAGATTACCCAATAAGCAAGGTAAGCACAGGCTTACTTGTGCTTACTTATTGATCTATAGTGAACATTTTCACATGGTTGCACCACATCTTTTGAAATTGTTTACTACAGATTAGTAAGTAAGAACAAGTATACCCGTGCTTAACTTGCTTACTGGTTCATTTGGCCCTAGTCGTTGTGCCAATGCACCCCTACACCAGGGCTCTTTTCACAGAAATAAAGGCAGGTGAGATGGGTGAGATAGAGTAGATGAGGAGGAAGAGGAAGTGGAACAGGTAAACAGAGATACAGAAAGGAGCTACCATTCATTGCACACTTTTTATCTGCCAAGTGTTTCATATATGCTATTTCAAAAGGGAAGAACATACTCAAGCTGAAAGAGCTAAAAAAAAATTAAAGTCTTGAGTTGCAATATTGAAAGATTTTATGGACAAAATATCCAACAATGTAGGAAACATCAAAAGAAGATTGAAGGAATACATAGTCATGGTACCAAAAAGAATTTGTCAATGCTCAACGATTTCAAGAGGTAGCATATGATCAACAACCAATGATATTGAAGGAAGAACTCCAAGCTGCACTGACAGCAATGGTGAAAAACAAGGCTCCAAGAACTGACAAAATACCCATTGAGATGTTTCAATGAGTGAATACAGTGCCAGAAACCCTTACTTGTTATGCATTTGGAAGACAGTTATCTGTCAATTTACTGGAAGAGATCCATATTTGTGCTCATTTGAAAAAGAGGTGATCCAACAGAATGAGGAAATCATTGAATCACATCATTAATATCATGCAAGTAAAATTTTGCTGAAGATAATTCAAAAATGGTTGCAGCAGTACATCATTAGGGAGCGAAGTGACAGAAATTCAAGCCAGATTCACAAGAGGGCATAGAATGAGGGATATCACTGTTGATGTCAGACAGATCTTGGTTGAAAACAGAAAATACCAGAAAGATATTTACCTGTGTTTTATGGCTATGCAAAGGCATTTGACTGTGTGGATCATAACAAATTACGGATAGCATTGCAAAGAATGGGAATTCCAGCATATCTAATTGTACTCGTGAAGAACCTGAACATAGACCAAGAGGCAACATTCAAACAGAACAAGGGGATACTGCATGGTTTAAGATCAGGAAGAGTGTATGTGTCAAGGTTGTATCATTAGCCATACTTATTCAATCTGTATGCTGAACAGATAATCTGAGAAGCTGGACTATATAAAGAAGAATGTGGCATCAGGATTGGAGGAAGACTTATTAACAACCTGTGATATACAGATGACAATTTTCCTCCTGAAAGGGAAGAATACTTTAAGCACTTACTAATGAAGATTAAAGACAACAGCCTTCAATAGGGATTACAACTCAACATAAATAAAACAAAACTCCTCACAACTGGACTACTAATTAACATCATGAAAAATGGAGAAAAGATTGAAGTTGTAAGGATTTTACTTGGATTCACAATCAACACCCATGGAAGTAGCAATCAAGAAATCAGATGATGTATTGCACTGGGCAAATTTGCTGCAAAAGACCCATTTTAAGTGTTAAAGAGCAAAGACATCACTTTGAAGACTAAGGTGTGCCTGACTGAAGCCACGGTATTTTCAATAGCCTCATATGCATGGGAAAGGTGAGCAATGAATAAGGAAGACTAAAGAAGAATTGATGTATTTGAATTGTGGTGTTGGTGAAGAATACTGAAAATACCATGGACTGACAGGAGAACAAAAAAATGTGTCTTGGAAGCAGTGCACCCAGAATGCTCCTTAGAAGCAAAAATGGCCAGATTTTGTCTCATGTACTTTGGTCATGTTGTCAGAAGGGACCAATCCCTGCAGAAGAATATCATGCTTGGTAAAGCAGAGGGTCAGTAAACAAGGGAAAGACCCTCAATGAGATGGATTGACACAGTGGCTGCAACTATGAGCTCAAGCACAGCAATAGTTGTGAGGGCGGCATAGTACCGGGCAGTGTTTCGTTCTGTTGTACAAAGGTCCACTATGAATTAAAACTGACTCGATGGCAACTAACAACACCAACTTGTCATTTAATCCTTATAACAACTGTTGAGGTAGATATTATCATGTCAATTTTATGGTGGAAGAAATTGCAGCTCAGTAAAGTTAAATAAAGTTAAATGCCAGCAGGGTTACCCATGGTGGACAGGTTTCAGCGAAGCCTCCAGACAGACTTGGAAGAAGGAAGAGGCCATCCACTTCTGCAAACAATTGGGCAGTGAAAAACCTTATGAACAGCAGTGAAACACTGTCTGATATATTATGGGAAAACTTTATGAATAACCATTGGAAACACTGTCCAATATAGTGCCAGAGAGGAACCCATCAGGTCGGAAGGCACTCAAAATACAACTAGGGAAAAGCTGACTCCTCAGACTAGAGGAAACCTTAATGATATGGATGGAGAAAAGCTTTCAGGACCTCCATTTGCTGATGTGGCACTACTCAGAATGAGAAGAAACAGCTGCAAACATCCATTAGTAATTAGAACATGGAATGTACGAAGCATGAATCTAGGAAAATTGGAAGTTGTCAAAAATGAAATGGGACACATAATGATCAATACCCTAGGCATTAGTGAGATGAAATGGACTGGTTTTGGCCATTTTGAAGCAGACAACCATACGATCTACTACGCCGGGAATGACAAATTGAAGAGGAATGGTGTGGCATTCATCTTCACAAAGAATGTTTCAAGATCCATCCTGAAGTACAATACTATCAGTGATAGGATAAGATCTACCTGCTTACAAGGAAGACCAATTATTATTATTATCATTCGAACTTATGCAACAACCACCAAAGCCAAAGATGAGGAAATTGAAGGTTTCTACCAACTTTTGCAGTCTGAA
>NW_006921603.1:17484464-17489098 GCF_000298275.1 Orycteropus afer afer | reverse complement strand
CTGGAGATCCTGGATTCGTCATTCGTTGGAATCAATAGCCGGTGTACGGCCTGCCAGCCTTGAGCTCCTCAGCCCCTGTGGTTTCAAGAGTCGGGAAAAGCCTCCAGCTTGACGTTTGATCCAGGAACTTTGGACTTGCCAGCTTCTATAAGTGTGTGAGCCATTTTCCTAAGATAAATTTATATATAAATACATATATATATATAACCTTTATTAGTTTTGTTTCTCTAGAGAACCCAGTCTAACACACTGAAATTGACTGAACATGCAATCAAGATGTGTTGATTATCACTGGTGATTGGAATGCAAAAGTCAGAAACAAAGAAGAATCATCGGTAGTTGGAAAATATGGCCTTTGTGATGGAAATAACGCTGGAGATTGCATGACAGAATTTTGCAAGACCATGACTTATTCATTCCAAATACCTTTCTTCAACAACATGAATGGTGGCTATACACGTGGACTTTGCCAGATGGAATACACAGGAATCAGACTGACTACGTCTGTGGCAAGAGGTGATGGAGAAGTTCAGTATCTTCAGCCAAAACAAGGCCAGGAGCTGACTGTGGAACAGACCATCAACTGCTCATATGAAAGTTCAAGTTCAAGTTGAAGACAATTAAAATAAGTCCACAAGAGCCAAAATATGACCTTGATAATATCCCTCCTGAATTTAGAGACCATCTAAAGAATAGATTTTATGCATCGAACACCAATGACCAAAAACCAGAGGTGAATGGTTTAAGCAGTTGTGATGTGGGTTATTCCCATGATGAGATCAGACGTATATGTCTTGAGCAGCCACTCTGTTGAAAGGGAGCTTCCCTAGGAGTGTGAACTGCTTCCAATATATTTATGGACATCCTGAAAAAGAGACACTCTTCTGTGGATCAGGATCCTATTGTGCTGCCTACAATTGTCCATGAGTGAACAATTCACCATTCGGCCTGGAGATCTTGGATTAGATCTTGGATTCATTGTTCTTGGAGTCAACAGCTGGTATACAGCCTGCCAACCTTGAGCTTGTCAGCCCCTGCAACTGCACGAGTCGGGAAAAGCATCCCACTTGATGTTTGATCCAAGAACTTAAGACTCGTCAACTTCTATAAGAGTGTGAGCCATTTACCTAAGATAAATTTCTCTCTCTCTTTATATATATATAAGCTTTACTGGTTTTGCTTCTCTAGAGAACCCAGGACATGGAATGAGAGCTATCATTGCTGATGTTAGACGGATCTTGGCTGAAAGCAAAGGATACCAGAAAGATGTTTACTTATGTTTTACTGACTATGAAAAAGCATTTGATTGTGTGGATGACACAATTATAGATAACATTGAGAAGAACACTTAATTGTACTCATGAGGAACTCATACATAGATCAAGAGGCTGTCGTTCAAACAGAATAAGGGGATACTGTGTGGTTTAAAATCAGGAAGGGAGTGTGTCAGGGTTGTATCCTTTCACCATACTTATTCAACATTTATGCTGAGCAAATAATCTGAGAAGCTGGAATATATGATAAAGAACATGGCATCAGGATTGGAGGAAGACTCATTAATAACCTGCAATATGTGGACGAAACAGCTTTCCTTGCTGAAAGTGAGGATGACTTGAAGCACTTACTGAAGAAGATTCAAGAATATAGTCTGTAGTATGGATTACATCTCAATATAAAGAAAACAAAAATCCTCACAACTGGACCAATAAGCAGCATCACGATAAATGGAGAAAAGATTGAAGTTGTCAAGGACTTCATATTACTTGGTTCTACAATCAATACCAATGAAAGCAGTAGTCAAGACATCAGACAATGTATTGCATTGGGCAAATCTGCTGCAAAAGACCTCTTTCAAGTGATGAAAAGTAAAGATGTCTCCTTGAAGACTAAGGTGCGCCTAACCCAAGCCATGGTATTTTCAATCACCTCTAATGCATGTGAGAGTTGGACAATGAATAAGGAAGACCACAGAAGAGTTGATGCTTTTATGTTGTGTTGGCAAAGAATACTGAGAGTACTATGGATTGCTAAAAGAACTAACAAATCTATCCTTGAAGAACATCCAGAATGCTCCTTGGAAGCAAGAATAGCTAGACTTCGTCTTACCTACTTTGGTCATGTTATCAGAAGGAACCATTCACTGGAGAAGGATATTATGCTCAGTAAAGTGGAGGGTCACCAAAAAAGGGGAAGGCCCTCAATGAGATGGATGGATACAGTGGCTTCAACAATGGGTTCAGGTATAGCAGGGATCACGGTGATGGCACAGGACCACACAGTGTTTTGCTCTGTTGTGCATAAGGTTGCTGAGTTGGAGACAACACGATGGCACCTAATAACAACAGAAAAAAAAAAAAAAAAAAACTTAAATGAAGAATTGTGGTGGTACTGAAAGATCTCCAGTTCAAACCCACTAGCAGCTCCATGGGATAAAAGCCTGGTGATCTGCTCCTGTAATAATTACAGCCTTGGAAAGCCCATGGAGCAATTCTACTCTGTCCTATAGGGTCACAATAAATCAGAATCAACTCAATTACAATGAGTGGGTGGGTTAAAGTTAATAATTGGATAAAGGTCACATATCTAACAAATGAAGTCAGAACATGAACCAGGCTTTTCGGCTTTAAATTACATGTGCTTTCACCAGCACATTATTAATTTCCCCTGTTTGGCATAAAGAAGAGCAGAGCTCTTGGTGCAATAACCAAGACATGGATACCTGTAACTCTGATAGGGTCCATCTAAATCAGGCAGCAGATCAACAGATACTGCTACGTCCGGGGGGGGGAGGTTCCTCATATTCCTTCTGCAGACGCAGTGCTTTTCATATGGAAATGTGAGCTCACCAAGTACAAAGGGGACAGCACTTGCATGGAGTCATCACTCCTCTTCCCAGTGCATGTACACAGTTGGAGACTACACCCTCCCAGCCAAGAGTCCAAGTACTTGGAAATCTACAGAACCCATAAGGATAACCAACCAAGTTCAAGTTCTAAATACAAGTACGCTCTTACACAAAACGACTTTCCCCTGCTAGGTAACATTTCTGTATCTGTAAAACTAGAAAGCATTATTAGCTGTTCTCTAAGGTCCCACTAACATTGGGTGACTCCATGATCCACAGACTCCAGAATACATGAATATTAAAATGTGATTTACAAAAGTTACTACAGGGCAAGGAATGGTAGAATCCCTACCAGCTGGGACATGGGAGATGAAATTTTAACTGCTACTAATGGTGGCATTGGTAGAACAAAAGCATTCAAATCTCCATCCTGGCTTCTGTTTTCTCTCTTTGCCCTGGAAACTCTGGTGAGGGCTGTTTGTTATATAACACACTGACCAGCTGCAAGCTCCCTTTGTTCTCTTTCCCTGAACTTGGCATGAATCTGAAATGACTGCCAGCTGACTGACCACCCATGGGCTGATCACTCTCTAGCTGCTTTTTTTGGTAACCTTTTACCATAGGCATCATGCCTTTTTAACCAACTGGAAGCTCTTAGAAGGCCAGATGAGGAGTGTTAGACAAGACTGCATACACAGTGTGTAGTACAGAGCTGCGTACACAGTGATAGTAATAGTATTTTAGTATTCTGCTATTTGCTGTTGTTGTTAGCTGCCATCAAGACAGGCCTCCAAAGTTAGCCAAAGGACCAACCAAGTTCAAGTTCTAAATACAAATACACTCTTACACAAAACGACTTGACCATGAGAACCTCAGCCTATATGACCCTGAGACCAGAAGAACTAGAAAGTACCCAGCTACCAATGCCAACCAGTCAGAAAGGGATCAAAATTGGAGATCCTGTAGAGAGTAGAGGCAAATGTGGAACAAAACTAAAAATCTTTGGGGAAGAAAAAAAAAAAAAAGACTAGGCTTACTAGTCTGATAGAGACTGGTAAAACCTCTGAGACCATGGACTCAAGTCACCCTTCAGTGACTTGAATTCACTCCCATGGCTTAACTCTTAGCCAAACGATAGACAGGCCTATGAGCTAAACACCTACACCAGGGAGATGCACTCCTTAGAACAATCTACCAAAGGAGATCAGAAGGGCAGCATTTACACAGTCAAGTCACCCTTCAGTGACTTGAATTCACTCCCATGGCTTAACTCTTAGCCAAACGATAGACAGGCCTATGAGCTAAACACCTACACCAGGGAGATGCACTCCTTAGAACAATCTACCAAAGGAGATCAGAAGGGCAGCATTTACACAGGGAGAAAGGTAGGGAGGCAAGAATGCGTAGGTAAGAAGGACACTAGGAAAGAGTAACCACAAGGAGGAAGTGGGAGGAAAGTTGTTACACTGTGGGGACTGTAACCAGCATCACAAAACATAATGTTTATGAACTGTTGATTGTAAAATGAATCTGCTTTGTAAAATTTCACCCAAATTACAATAAAAACTTAAAACAAAAAGGATTCAGTCCCAGACTCATGGCAACACACATACAATGGTATTGGACTGTTGTGATCCTAGGTTTTCATTGGCTGATTTTTGGGAAATAAATCATCAGGCCTTTCTTCCTACTCTGTCTACTAACAATGACAAATAATAACTAAAAGCAGCTAGCATATGAGTGCCTACTATGTACCAGGCACTAGTCCAAAAGCTTTGTAACAACTCTA
>NW_006921603.1:17481927-17483930 GCF_000298275.1 Orycteropus afer afer | reverse complement strand
ACCCCTCCTTGGGTTTCCGAGGTGGTATCACTACGGAAGTAGATTGCCCAACCTTCCTTCCAAGGAGTGGCTGGTGGGTTTGAACCACCAACCTTCTGGTTAACAGTCAAATGTCTTAGGCACTACACCACCAGAGCTCCAATAAATAGCTCAATAAATCTATGAGTTCATAACAGTAAAATAAAGAGAGAGAGAAACTTTATTAACTACCCTTGGAGAAGGCTAGGGAACCAACTTTTTTTTTTCCCCAAAAAAAAACTTTTTAAATATAGAGAAACAACCAAGTTTTTTCCTGCCTTTACTATATGAATTGCACTTCATGGTAATCAAATATCTGATGAGGGACAGTTTTTCTTCACAGAAGTATTCCAGCTAATAAATAAAGAATGATAGAACTCGCCATTTTACAACTCCTACTAAAATAATGCAGTCTGTGATTGGTATAAATGGTTAATTTGCTTGGCACTAACCTAAACTTGGTTGTCCACATGTACTTACAGGTGCCTCAAAAGAAAGATGTGGCAATCTACTTCTGAAAAAATCAGCCACTGAAAACCCTGTGTCTACTTTGACACAGATGTAGTTGCCATGAGTTGGAACTGACTTAATGGCAACTGAGTTTTGTTTGTTTCTTTTAAATATAATAATGGAAGTAGGCAACAGTCATCAATAGCTGCCAAATTATAAAAACAGAAACAGTCATACATATGTACCTCTAACAGAAATATAGAACATAATCTATGAGACAATCTTAGAAAACAATCTAATCTGAATCTAAGTCTGCTCAAGCTTCTAAATTTAACTGATAATTTACAAGGGAATACAGGGAATAGAGGAATAGGTTAAATGCCACCACAGGAATGCAGTCAGAAAACACAGACCTTGGGAAAATTTACAGTGTAAATGATCTGGTTTTTCCAGCAAAGAGGCTGCAAGTAGGCAAAAAAGAAATGGAGAAGAAACTTTAAAAGATGAAGAGACTTAAGAGACAAGCCCCTCAACTGTCTCTTGAACATTAGTTAGGTCTTGATTCAAACAAACTGTAAAAAGGCAAAAAAAAAAAAAGTCTCACTTATAAGAATTGAGGAAATTTGAACAGACTGGATATTTGATGTCATTAAGGAATTACTATTAGTATTTTAGATTAGTTGAACATATTGTGGTAACTTTTTTAAAAGAATTCCTTCTACTTTAAAGATACCATGAAATATTTAAGGAGGAGACTTCCAGTAAGATGGAGAAATAGGCAGACAAGTGACACAGACACTTTTCAACAAAGAAAAGAAAAATCAATTGACAGAGATACAGAAGATAATCCTGGAACCCTGAGCTTTGAAAGGAACTAAACAGAAGTAGATTAGGCACCAACTAGTGGAAAAACCTGAACGAAAACAGTAAGTATAGAGACGGTTGGAGCTGCGGACTGTCAGCTACTCTGACCAGACCAACAGCCTGAATATTTCCAAGTGGTGTTGGGACCTGAGAAATGACCTAAAGATCAGTCCCAGTCACCATGGGCTGCAGGGACAACTGCTCTGGTGGCCCATGACTAGGAAGGGCAACAGTAAGGAGGGAGAAAACCTGAGCTATGGACTTTCTGCTGCCTGGAGGGTGCAGCCATTTTGATTATTTACATGTGGCAGCCATTTTGGATATTTAAAGTGACCAAGGGTGCAGCCATTTTGAATGTTTATGAGCAGTGGCCATTTTGGATATCCAAAGTGACTGAGGGCGCAGCCATTTTGAATGTTTACAAGTGGCAACCCTTTTGGATTTTAAAGTGATAACATTCTCATTCGGATTCCAGGGACCTAAGAACAGGCTCCATTTGCCAGGGTCGGCAAGGACATATGAGAGGCTGACAAAGGAAAGGAGACAGGTGGTAAGTGTATAAGTGCTGTCAACTAGTGAATAGAGGAGCATAGCACAGTATCCTGTCTGTATAGATAACATACAAATAAAACACAGAAAACTAAAATTGTGGGCAAGTCACTCCAACATAT
>NW_006921603.1:17455461-17477297 GCF_000298275.1 Orycteropus afer afer | reverse complement strand
GGGAGCTCTGGTAGCATAGTGCCTAAGGCACTTGACCGCTAACCAGAAGGCTGGCGGTTCAAACCCACCAGCCACTCCTCGGAAGGAAGATGGAGCAATCTACTTCCGTAGTGATACTGCCTCGGAAACCCAAGGAGGGGTCGCTATGAATCGGGTCCAACTCAACAGCACATAACAACAATAACAACATACTTCTGGTAAGCCTCTGCAGAGAGAGGTTTCCTCTTAGATCAGAATACAAAATTCCTGCATTAAGATATATGGGCATACACACAAAAAAAGCACTCACTTGCCCATAAGATTCTTTGAATAAAAAGGCCCCCTAGCAGCTTGGTGTGGGTGATTATTAGGAAGAATCTATGAATTCTCTTGTTAATTGTCCACAAAAGCCCTAGTGGTGACAATAGGCATGGGTGGCATGGGTATATGAGCTAAGAATGGGTGAATGCAAAGAAATCTCACAGTCACCCTGTGTCCACTCCCTGTTCCTAGAGCCACACACCAAGTCCTATCACGTCTTCCTTTAAGTAGCTCTGGAATTCATCCAACTTTTCTACACACCCACTGCTAGCTAGTACTTTAGTTCAGGCCACTTCCATCTCCTGCCTCCTACCTGCCCTGCTGATTTCTCTGCTTCCAAACAGCCTTGGACCACTTCAACTTGCTCTCCAAAGAGCAGCCAGAGAGATCTCATTAAAATGCAAATTTCACCTTATCACTCCCCTTCTTAGAAACCTTTAGGTTTGTAATAGGGTCTACAAACCCTACAAGAACAAGGAGTTGCTTTCCTCTCTAGTCTCACCTCCTACTTTCTTCTTCCATCCTCCAGCTCTTAGCTCCTGCCACAGGGCACTAGGCAGTTCCCTAATAGCCCATGTATCACTCACTTCTGGAATTCTGCACGCACTTTCCTAGGTATTCTTTGCTTTCTCAAGAGTATTCTTGTCATATTTCCTCTCCAGCAACAATTCTGCACTCATTGTGTTACATTTTGTGCTTTACCAAGGTAAAAGCCATTCAAAAAGAACTCACATTACTTATCACCTTGCCAGAGGCTGTCTGGCTTAAAGGTTTTGTACTCTGTGTTCTCCTAGTTTGTGTCAAAAAAGGTTACATCTAATATTTGCAGTTATCATATCTGCCTAGAAAATTTTACAAGTCTCATCTGAGAATACTTTTCTTCTTTTGACAGAGTTTTGTTAGTGCCTTCTCCCAAATTAACCTAAAAACAAAATACTGTTGCCATCTTGCTCTCAATTATCTAGTCTAATATGCTTTTAACAAAATTTCTTATAATGAGTGAATTAGATATGAACACAGACAAAGCCTTGGTTACTTTGGGAAATAGTTTTACTTATTTCTATTCATGTCTATGCTTCTTAGAAAAAAGGTCAAGCAAACCTGTAAATCCTTAATAATCTGCATATTCTGCCTTGAACATAATATAATCAAACACAAGGCACTATTAAAGACCAAAGCTTGGGGGAAAAAAAAATGTCAAATAGTCATAAGGAACTCTGGACCCAGGAACCTTGTGCAAAGAATTATTGCAGTTCGAATATAACAGATTTTGCAGTATTATATTAAAATTTTTAAATCATAGCCATGAAGAAATAAAACCTTAAGTCATTGTCCTAAAAATGGCATTGATGCTTTTTAAAATGCCAAGGGAGCTCTGGTAGCGTAGTGCCTAAGGCACTTGACTGCTAACCAGAAATCTGGAGGTTCAAACCACCAGCCACTCCTGGGCAGGAAGGTTGGGCAATCTACTTCCATAGTGATACCACCTCAGAAACCCAAGGAAGGGTCACTATGAGTTGGATCTGACTCAATGGCATAACAACAACAATAAGGCCACTATGTTTTCACAGAGTTAATGACTATCAGAACAACAAGGTAAAAGGACATGGGATTGAGAGACTGAAAGCTTGGGTTGGAGTCTTGGTTCTGTCACTTGCTAGTTGTGTTGTGACACTGAGTAAATCACTTAACATTTTGACCATCATTCTCCTCAGCTGTAAAATGAAGAGCATTATACCCAGCCCATGAGGAAAATTTGTAAAAATGATGTGTATGGAAGCACTTACCAAACTAAAACTAAAGCATCAATGGTTTTTATTCTTGCCAATGCCAATGAGCAATGCAATCAGGAGACAAAGCTCCTCCCAGAACTTCGGTTCTCCACCTAAGAGTATTTATTTCAACAGACTGTGATTTTGATGGTTACTGGAAGCACATTAAAAGGATTTCTGCTGAGCCTAAACTCCAGAATGTACTATTAAATTCCCACAATAAATAATCAGGCATTCGTTCTTTTTGTTTGCCTTTTTTTTTTTTTTTCAAAGAACCTCTTGGTTATGTTAAAATACTTGACATGAACAGCTGAACTAACATTACATTAACAACCAAAGTGCCCCAAACTGGAACATACACATCTGCTAATGACTGAAGGACTCCAGCCAGTTGATACACATCTGTGAGGCTCTAGTCACTGTACAAAAAGAATCTGCCATTGTTTTCAGAGCAGCTCAACACTGTGCCTTGCAACAGGACACCCTTTGAGCACTCTCCAAGTTTCTATAGGTTCCAAGTTTAGGATTCTGATGTAATCATCCAATTTACAACCCTTTCAGCAATGGAATGGATTTCAAGAGGAACAGGTGATCTGAATCTTTTTATCTCCTACTCCTAAGATCAAAACATCCCTGATATCTTATATTCAAAGCACTTCAGAAGAATTCTGAAAGAAACACTGTCAATTTAAACACTTCCAAAGGTGGGTTTAATGAAGCAAGAGAACAACATTTCATTAGGTAAACTGTCAGTCACTCTTGCAAAGACACCTAAATCAAATTCACTACTGTTGAGTCAATTCTGACCCATAGTGATCCTATAGGACAGAGTAGAACTGTCCCATATGGTTTCTAAGGGTGTAATCTTTATGGATGCAGACGGCCACATCTTTCTCCTACACAGAGGCTGATAGGTTCCAACCACTGACCTTTTGGTTAGCAGCCAAGTGCTTAACCACTGCATCATCAGGGCTCCTAAAGATACCTAAACAAAGCAGAATTTGACAAGCATGAAGGCATTTACCCCTAGCATTATTGAGGCTGTCCAAGAATAGCAAGTATTCTGCATGGGGTACATGGGGTAGGTGAGTTCCCCAGACAATGAACCTGTCTACCCTTCTATAACAAACTCCAAAATATACATAAGGTTCAAACATGACATTGGTTTATTTCTTGACTCTTTTCTGTTCTACCCCATCAGGATATTAGCATTTGCTTTTCCTTTTACCAGGAACCTCTTCCGGCTCTTTTGCATGACTAAATCCTTCTCCTTAGAAGAAGAAAAAAGAAAACAAACTTACTGCCTTGGAGTCAGAGATACTGCAGAAGTACATCATCCAATCTTCCCTCCAAGGAGTGGCTGGTGGGTTTGAACCACCAGCCTTCTGGTTAGCAGTCAAATGTCTTAGGCACTATATCACCAGAGCTCCTGTTAGAAAAGCCTACTATAAATGCTACCCGTTCAGAAAGATGTCCACATGCATCAGATCTAAAGCAGACTTTACCTCCAAAAAAAAAAAAACTCACTGCCATCGAGTTGGGTCCAACTTATAGCGACCCTCCTTGGGTTTCTGAGGCAGTATCACTACCTTCCTTCCAAGAAGTGGCTGGTGGGTTTGAACTGCCAGCCTTCTGGTTAGCAGTCAAATACTTTAGGCACTATGCCACCAGAGTTCCTAGACCCCACCTCCACCACTCTGCAATTCACCAAGTATTTGTTCTTCTGAAATATCTAGGATTCAAGTGCCCATCCTGTGGTCTACATATCCTAATATTTTTTGGTTGGAAAAGGGAGTTAACAACTGAGATGTGGCTTCTACCCATTCTAATATGTATGCATAAGCCATTCATTATATTAAGAGAAAAACAAAAGCAAAACAAATAAAAATGCAAGGCTATCAGAAAATAAAGCCCTAGTAAAATGTTTGACCAGTCAGACCCTATAATCTCTAACCAGACACAGTAAGGCTAGCAAACTGAGATCTAGCACCAGGACCTTGGACATGCTGAGAGACTACAAGGCACGAGGAAATGGAACCTAAGGCCCAACTAAATGAATAAAATATGACAGCAGGAAGATTAAGAATCCCAGCCTTGGACTGAGTCTGATGAGGAGCCAAGCCCCAACTGTGCCACACAGACATCCTGCAATATCTCTGTGCATCAGTTTCTTCAGGCAAAATAAAGCACTCCCAAGGAGCACTGCTGACAGCAAGATGGAACACAGGGGACACAACTTTTGTGAATTTCTGACTTAAGTTCATGCTCAGCACACAGGATGTAAAGCCCAGCCTTTCAACCTGGGGCTCAAAACCTGTTTAAAACAACACTTGCTACTCAGATCATAATTAGAAGTATCTGATTATTACGAGGGACACAAGAGAGGGCTTTATGAAATGCTAATGAGGAATTCTGATGTGTCTGGCATCTGAAAGGGGAGATAGCTCTGACTTCAGGCCACCAGTGCCAGAAGACTAAATGGGTGGCAGCTTCATGACCTTGTGGAAAATACTTCATCTCTCTAGAAAACTTCATCTGTAAATTGGAGGTTACTAATAGTACCTGTCTCCTAGGATTCCTAGGAGATTAAATGAGCATGTAAGCATTTAACATATGCACAGCAAATAAACAGTAAGCCCTAACAAATGACAGCTATTTGCCCAGCTTTGGTCATGTTATCAGAAGGGAGCAATCCGGAAGAAGATATCATACTTGGTAAAGCAGAATGTCAGTGAAAAGGGTAAAGAACCTCAACGAGATGAACTGACACAGTGGCTGTAACAATGAAACAATGAACTCAAGTATAACAATGATTGTGAGGATGGTGCAGGACCCAGCAGTGTTTCATTCTGCTGTACGTAGGATTGCTATGAGTCAGAACCAACTTGATGGTATAAAACAACAACAGCATTCACTCCACTGCTAACCAAAAGGTGAGTGGTTTGAACCCAGCAGTTGCTCTGTGGGAGAAAGATGCGACAGTCTGTTTCTGTAAAGATTTACAGCCTTGGAAACCCTATGGGGGCAGTTCTACTCTGTCCTATAGGGTCACTATAAGTCAAAATCAATTCAAGGGCAGTAGATTTGGTTTCAGGAGCTCTGGTGGCATAGTGCCTAAGGCATTTGACTGCTAACCAGAAGGCTGGTGGTTCAAACCCACCAGACACTCCTTAGAAGGAAGGTTGGGCAATCTACTTTCTTAGTGATACCGTCTCGGAAACCCAAGAAGGAGTCGCTAGGAGTCGGATCCAACTCAACAGCAGTGAGTGAGATTTGGTTTGGGTTCTCTTTTTATCATAATAACATGTTCATTAAATTTTTTGAATTTCAATATTTCAATAATTAATTCTATTAATTTCTCTTTATCCCAGGGATGGAGGGAGGTCCTGCTTTGCTATCCTTCATAAAATTGGAAGTTAATAAAGCTGGGAAGCTAGTGGCTATACAGTACAAAAACAGAACCTGTTTTCCTGAAGTTGGAACAGAAGGAAGGGTGGCACTGCCTGCTTTTTTTCACCTCATATCTATTCTCCCTTTCTTCTTCGTTAGGAATATAGTATTTAACTAGTCATATAGGGTGGTTATGAGTTGGAATTAACTCAATGGCAGTGGGTTGGGTTTAGTTTACTGGTGAATATTTTTTATTCCCAAAATAAAAGACTATATTTCTTTCATCTAGGAGCTAACCTATAATTAAGTTCTGACCAATGGGATATGTGTGGGAGAGTGCAACTTCTCGGATATTCCTTAAAGGGAAAAGGAATGCCCTTTCCCTTTGCCTTCACATTTCCTGGAAGACAAACGTGTTGATGAGAGCAATCCTGGACAACGAGGAAGACAGCAACACTCTAAGGATGGTGAACCAACAAGATAAAAGAGCCTGGGACCCTAATGAGTTTATTGGGAGCTGCCATTCCAGACCAGACTTTTATATGAGCAAGAAATAAACTTTCATCTTTTTAAGCTATGGTTATATTGGCCTTTGTTACACACAGCCAAACATAAAGCCATGTAGATACTCAAAACAATGTAGAGAAGGGAAAGAGAAAGGCAGAACAGGGTGAGGGTTACAATACATCCCTGGCACATAGTAGGTTCTCACAATTGCTTGCATAATTAAATAGCCTCTCCAGGACTCTAGAAAATCAAAATGAATTTGGAATACTAAGGCCAGCTCCAAGAGTGTCCGTAGGAGAATGACTAGGGAAATGAGAAGTTGAAAGACCCCATCTCATGAGGAAAGACTGGGAAAGCTAGAAGGTGAAAGGTAAGCCAAAGCCACAGGATTAGGTTTCAAGTAGCTCAAGGTGGAAAGGTGAATAGGGCTTCTCTCTTTGCACTCTAGTTTCCTCATCTGTAAAATAAATAAATAAGAGCAGAGAATCATCAATATCCTTTTAGCTATATCATGAGGGACCTATGGATCCAGAGGAATTTATGTTATAACAAAAGACAGAATGAGAACCCACCCAGATATAGCATTGAGAGACAGTGAAGGGCAGATTTTCACTGAACATCAAAAGAGGGAGTGCTGAGTCTTGGAGGTCTATGGAGTTAAAAGAGCTCTCCTAGAGACAAGTCAAGAAAGTGCGCTTTGCAGTGGACAGTCCTGGACTTGAACCCTGGCTGTTCAGTTGGCTACAAGATCCCGAACAAGTTATTCACCCTTTTAAGCTTCAGTTTTCTCATTTTAAAAATGAGGCTAGTAAAACCTAACTTGAAGGATATTGTGTTAAAAAAAGAAAGAAAGATATGTATGTCAAGCATACAGGCCAATGCTAGGCTCATAACCGTTTATGGTGCTCATCATCAGTACATAAAAAATGGAAGAAAAGGGGAAAATGTGAGGGGGGTGAGGAGTATTTGCAGTTAGAGGGCTAGAATTCGTGGACTAGGCAAGCAGTTGCACATCCAAAAGAGACTACGGCTTACCACATAATGCTGTGGGTGAAGTGTAGGCAGGATGAAAAGTCAACTGGTAGAAGGGGAAAGACAGCTGGCAGTTGGAGACTCAGGAGGAACTGGGGAAAGATTCTCATCCATACCTCCATCTGCCTGTCTGATATTTATTAAGTGTCTGTAAACAATTATAGGAGCTCTGGTGGCGTAGTGCCTAAGGCACTTGACTGCTAACCAGAAAGCTAGCAGTTCAAACCCACCAGCCACTCCTCGGAAGGAAGATTGGGCAATCTACTTCCATGGTGATACTGCCTCGGAAACCCAAGGAGGGGTCACTATGAGTCAGATTCGACTTGATGGCAGTGAGTTTTGGTTTTTATAAACAATTATAAAATGAGAAAAGTGATACAATAAGGAAAATAAAGAGTATAATCAGGGCACAGAGTAGAAGCACCTGACTCAGACTTAAAGGGTTAGATAAGGTTTCTGGAGGAAATGATATCTAAGTGGAGACCTGCATTACCCAGGGCAAAGGTGCTTGTGGGGAGGAAAGTGGGGAGAGAGAGCAAGTTGATAATATGTTCAGAGAAGGACACAGAATCATAAAACCTTTCTCACTTCCTCCTATAATTCCCATATTCTGAGTAATCACTAAGATTACCTAATCCTTTCCAGCTCTGTTGTTGTTGTTGTTGTTGTTATGTGCTGTCGAGTCGGCCCCGACTCATAGCGACCCCTCCTTGGGTTTCCGAGGCAGTATCACCCTGCACCAGCCTCATGATCCTTGCTATACCTGAGCCCATTGTTGCAGCCACTATGTCAATCCATCTATTGAGGGCCCTCCCCTTTTTTGCTGACCCTCTACTTGACCAAGCATGATATCCTTCTCCAAGGACTGGTCCCTTCTGACAAGATGACCAAAGTAGGTAAAATGAAGTCTGGCCATTCCTGCTTCCAAGGAACATTCTGGCTGCACTTCTTCCAGGACAGATTTATTCGTTCTTTTGGCAGTTCAAGGTACTTTCCACATTCTTCACCAACACCACAACTCAAAAGCATCAACTCTTCTTTGGTCTTCCTTATTCATTGTTCAACTTTCACATGTATATGAGGCAACTGAAAATACCATGGTTTGGGTTAGGCGTACCTTAGTCTTCAAGGAAACCTCTCTGCTCTTCAGCACTTGAATGAGGTCTTTTCCAATAGATTTGCCCACTCCAATATGTTATCTGATGTCATGACTGCTGCTTTCATTGGTGTTGATTGTGGAACCAAGTAATATGAATTCTTTGACAACTTCAATCTTTTCTCCATTGATCGTGATGCTGCTTATTGATCCAGTTATGAGGATTTTTGTTTTCTTTATGCTGAGATGTAATCCATACTGTAGACTGTAGTCTTTAATCTTCATCAGCAAGTGCTTTAACTCATCCTCACTCTCAGCAAGCAAATTTGTGTCATCTGAATATGGCAGGTTGTTAATGCAGTAGGCATTAACAGTAGGCCACCACTTGTCTGTCAGTTTGTCATACTGAGGTGGCTTCTGTATTGCTGTGAGGCTGGAGGCTATGCCACCGGTATTTCAAATACCAGCAGCATCACCCTTGGTGGACAGGTTTCAGTGGATCTTCCAGACTAAGACAGACTAGGAAGAAGGAAGAGGCCACCTACTTCTCAAAGAACTGGCCAGTGAAAACCTTATGAATAGCAGTGAAACACTGTCTGATATATTACTGGAAAAGTTTATGAATAGCCCTGAACTTTATATATAGATAAGATAAAAAAGGATATAGTCCAAAAAGTTAACAAGGTCATCAATGGGAAGCAGGTTTATTAGTTAGTTACCTTAGTTTTGAGTTTTTCTGTATTTTCTTAATAGTTTTACCCTGAATATGTATTACCTACATAATAAAGAGTAATTAAGTTCATTTTCAACAATTCCTAAAGCATCAACATTTAACACCAGTTTTAGCAAACCAGAATCACCATTTCTCATGAGACTGCAGAAGATTCAGAAGTTTAAAATACCCAGTTTTGTTGGCCAGGATGTGGGAAAACAGGTACTCTCCTACACCATTGGTAGGAATTTAAGTTGGTTCAAGGTTCCTAACAGCATTCTGGCAAGATCTATCACAATGCCAAGTGCAAATACTCTTTTTCCTAACAATTCCACATCTAGGAATTTATCCTACAGGTATATCACAATACAATATACAAAATATATGTGCAAAGATATTTACTGCCTATCAATACAGCAATTGACAGTAGAATTCAAGGCAGTCATTAGAGAAAATGAAAAAAATCTCTAGGTATTAATGTAGAAAGTTATGCAAGACAATGTTAAGTACAAACTCAAGCTATATAACGGCACATATAGAAGGATTCCGCGATACACAAGTATACATATTTATGAATGTGTGCCTATGCATGTATAGGTTTATAAGCATCTGCATATGTCTATGTGGTTGTGTATAAACTGGTATATGCACAGAAAAGAAATTTAAGTATATACAAGAAGCAATTAATATTAATTATATTTGGGGAGTAGGATCAGAAGCTGAGGAGAAAGGAAATGGATTCTTTTTTTTTTCATTTTTATACCATTTTATGAATTGTTTAAAATTTTATTATGAAAATGTATCATGGCTATAAATTGAAACTGTTTTTTTCTTTTGTTTTTCAAAGCCCAACTCTCATGCAATGGCTTGAAAACAAAGCAACATATGAAAGAGAACCTTCTGTTACAAGTGCAAATGCTCACAAAACAAGTCAGTATGTGAAAGCTTTCCAGCCTCTGGGTGCCATGGAGAGGAAAAACAAAGACAGTTCTCCCCTGCCACATTCAGAGACAAAGCCAGGATAATATCCTGTTAGGGGATTTTAGTAGCTAGATTTTAAGATCAATAAAGTGAAGTGCTACTATGTACTTTGCAAGGCAACCTAAACCAATTTCTTTGACAGTTAAAACTCAATTTTTTGTGTTCTATTCCTTTAGCTTGTCTCCATCCTAAAGGAACCGATACTTCTTGGTCACCAGGTACCCAAGATCTCAGCTCTCTCCTTTGAAATTTCTATCATGCCCCAATATGTCAGAAGACCTGAGGTCTGGTACTAGTTTGGCTGCATATAAACTCATTTAACCTAACAGAGGATCTCACTGAAAATATTTTGTTAATGCTACATACTTCACTAGACAATTTTAAGAATGCAATTAAAAACAGTTTCCATTGAGTCAATTTTGACTCATGGTGACTCCATGCATGTCAGAGTAGAATTGTTCTCATAGAGTTTTCAATGGCTTATTTTTGCAAAGAAAACCACCAGGGCTTTCTTCCAAGGTGTCTCTGGGTAGACTAGAATAATCAAGCACACTTATCAGTTTGTACTACCCAGGAACTTAAGAATTCAATATAAAACGGTATAAAAAGGCATGTTGCCAACACCAAGATGCTGTGAAAATGTAAGTTGATTTGACCTGGAGAAAAAAAAAAAAAAAGGTAATGACAGACCCATAATGTTGAAGAGCTGCCTCAAATTCATTCTCAAGGCAAGCAGCTGAAACAGTCTCTTAAAAATTCAACTCAATGGGAGAAAGAAAGGCTGCTTACACACCGGGAGACAGCTCAGGGGGCAGGAGGGCATGGAGGGATGGACATAGCAAAGAGGTAATTATCGGGAGGAAGTGGGAGGGGAACTGTTGCATTGTGGTAAATTGTGGTCAATGTCATGAGACAAAGTGTATGTGAACTGCTGTATGGAAAGTGAATTTGCTCTGTAAATCTTCACCCAAATCACAATAAAATAAATAAATAAATAAATAAAATTCAACTCAGACCTCACTTGCTAACATTGCCTCCTATCTCACTAAGCACCAGATACATACTCCTCTCTCTACTTTATCCACAGTAGTGTTCCATTGTTATCTATAAAGTTTTCATAAGCTAGACAATGAAAAAGGAAGACAGACATGTTCACACTATGGTGTAGGTGAAGAATATTGAATATACTGTGAACTGTCAGAAGAATAAACAAATCAATCATGGAAGATACAGAGACAGAATGAATGTTCCTTAAAAGTGAGGATGGCGAGACTTAAGCTCATCATTTTGGGTGCATCATCAGGAAAGACCAACCTAGAGAAGGACATATCATGTTTGATATGGTAGAGGATCAATGAAACCCTCAGTAAGATGGATTAACACAATAATTGCAATAATGGACTCAAACATATTAACGATTATGAAAATGGTGCAGGACTAGACAACGTTTCATTCTGATTTGATTATATAGAAGGTCATCATGAGTTGGAGCCAACTTCATAGCAACTTATAACAAATACTTGAAATGCTGTATAGCAGCTTGCTTTTTTTTTTTTTCCTGTTTGCTTCCGTTCTTTAAGGTATCAGTTCAAATGTTACCAGCTCAGAAGGCCTTTCCTGACCAAGCTCTGTAAAACAGGCCTCCCTCCTAACTTCCCCCACTGCCACCATAAGTTATTTTCGCATCACTATGGGAGCTCTGGTAGCATAGTGCCTAAGGTATTTGACTGCTAACCAGAAGGCTGGTGGTTCAAACCTACCAGCCACTCCTTAGAAGAAGGTTGGGCAATCTACTTCCATAGTGATACTGCCTCGGACACCCAAGGAGGGGTCGCCATGAGTAGGGGCCGACTCCACAAAAATGGGTTTATCTCTCCATAGCATACACCATAATTATGGATCTTTGTTTACTCGGTTACAGTACATCTGTTGCACTATAATGTAAGCTTCTAAGAGCTGAAGGCTTGTCTGTGTATCCCCTATGCCTAGAACAGTGCCGGCACACAGTAGGCAGTCTGGAGATATAAAGTGAACTGATGAAGGGTTAGAGTTGGCAAAGTGCTTTCATGTATGTTCTTACATGTCACCTCACCTGTGAAACAGGCAGTCAGAATGCTTTCTCATTTCAACAACCTGCCCAAATAGGTTGCAACTTGTAAACGACCAAAAAAAAAACCTAAACTCACTGCCATCAAGTAGATTTGACTCATAGCAACCTCTCCTTGGGTTTCCAAGGAGGTACTGGGCATAGAGATACTACCATAGAGATACTACCTCGGATACCCAAGGAGGGGACACTGAGTCAAATCAACTCGATGGCAGTTAGTTTTTGTTTTGTTTTGTTTTGTTTTTGTCATTTACAAGCTGTGAGCTATTTGGGCAGGTCATTGAAATGAGAAAAATCATTCTGACTGCCTATTTCACAGATGAGGTGACATGTAAGAATGTACAAAGCCAAAGCTTATTTCTATGATTTCTGACTCATGATTCCCTAGTACCCACACTGCTCAATATTATCCACACATTTAGACTTGGAAGGGTTTTCTGATAGCAATTTATCTAGGCTTCAGCAATTGTTGTTGTTGTTATGTGCCACCGAGTCAGACCTGACTCACAGTGACCCCTCGAGTTTCTGAGGCAGTATCAGTACGGTAGTAGATTGCCCAACCTTCCTTCCGGGGAGTGGCTGGTGGGTTTGAACTGCCAGCCTTCTGGTTAGCAGTCAAGTGCCTTAGGCACTACATACCAGAGCTCGTTATAGGAGCTTATAGCAGAGGAGAAAGATCTTTCTTGCAAGGGTGAGATGGGAGAAATGAGGGGAAGGGGGCATGGTGAGCTATTATTATCCTACCCTCCCTAGTTGCGAATCAGTAGTTAAAATTATTTTCTTCATCTAAATGAAACATAGCTACCTCTGGGATAGAGGCTTATGAAACTTCCCATCATTAAGTCACAATGTGAAACACTATGCTAATTGAAACAGCAAGTGAAATTTTAGGTAGGTCAGATGCAATTACCCAAATTGGAAAATGACACCAGTGTTCACACCTCATGGACCACATGCAGCAGGCTGGGATCTAAGTCATACATGCATACACACCCCAAAACTAGTCATTCACACACTTTCCCATGGCATCTGTCTCCAAGTCGCCCGAATATGCTGACTCACTGGGGAAGTGGAAAGAGAGGAGACAGGAGAGGGGAGCAGAAGAGCTACCAGAGCCAAAAGATGAGCAAGAGAGGGATCATGGAGAAGATGGGATGGAGGGGAAAAGAAAGACAAGGAGAAGAGAAGGAAGGAGGATGAGAGTGGAGGGAGAAACTGCAAGAAAGGGCATGGAGAAATGAGTACTTCCATCTGCTAAGATTTTTGCTGCAGTACTCAAGTGGTCAAATGTTAGTACAAGGCAGTTGAAAATTCATGGTGTCAGAGTTTTTTTCAGGTGATCATCTGTTTCCATGTGGTTATGAGTTCAGCTGCTAACCCAAGAGTCAGAGATTTGAACCCACCACCCACTCCACAGGAGAAAGATGTGGCAGTCTGCTCAAGTAAAGATTTACAGTTTGGAAAGCCTATGGGGCAGTTCTACCCTGTCCTACAGGGTCACTATGAGTTGACTTTATGTCAATAGGTTTGTTTTTCTGGATTTTGTTTGTTTCCATAGAGACAGAGAATTTCTGCTTTCAATAATCATCTTGCAAGTTTTTCTGGTATTTGAGCTGTTTTGCTGTGCCTCTGTGTAGGCAGGGAACCAGAGCCCAGGGCTTACCCAGTGAGAATGGCAGAGGGCCATCCTACACCATCCTGGACTCTGGTCACAGTCCTGGACTCAGTCCAATGCCACAGACCTTGGTTCTAGCATTTCTACCCATTACCTGACCCCTCCTCCAGGCAAACACACAGACTGCTCCTGCCTCCCACCCCTCCCAAGCACTTTGGTGGAGATCTACATAGTCTAACAGGCAGCCTACTAAAAAGATGAAAGCCTGGAGAAGGCTTATGCCTAAGTGACAATGTACTCAGCTCTTCCACAAACATATTCATAGTGTGTCTGATGTATAGAAAACCAGTTGTTCACATTTATCTCCTAACTTCCTGTCATCCCCCTCTACTTTACACCCCGCATCTGGTCACCTATCAGAATCTGTCTGTTCACCTGTGCAATGCTTCCCAAAGCTGCCTCTTTCAGCTCCACTGGCACTTCCCTCTTGGTTAGGCCTTAACTATTTCTCAAGGAAATAATGAAACCTATCTACCAGTTGCCATCAAGTTGATTCCCCATGTGTGTCAGAGCACAACTATACTCCATAGGGTTTTCAGAAGTAGATTGCCAGGACTTTCTTCTGAGAGGCCTCTGGGAGGACTCAAACCTCCAACCTTTAGCAGTAACATTTGTACTACCCAGGGACTCCCATCAGCTACTTGCTGTTAAGTTGCTATTGAGTCGATTTTGACTCATAGTGACCTCATTCACTACCTCTTAATTGTTCACCCTATTCTCCAGGCTCAAGGTATTTCATTCAGCACAAGCCCCTATCCTACTAAAGCAGAAATTCCTGGCTCCCAGGAATATGTATTTATAACTAGCATCTCAGGTAACTGGATACAGCTATAAAACACTCAGGAAGCACAGCTGGGATCCATCCTCCAGAAAGCTGCAAATCAAACCCAGAATTCATACCACATATAAAGATGAATTAATTATTGGTACACTTACTTTTTTTTTTTTTAAGAAATTAAAACTAAAACATTTTGCGGGCTCTAAAACTACTATATGGGGGTGGTAATGGTTCAGTGGTAAAATTCTCACCTTCTGTTTGGGAGACCCAGGTTCAATCCCTGTCAATGTGCCCCATGCACAGCTACCACTCATCTGTCAGTGAGGGTTGCATGTTGCTGAACAGGTTTCAGCAGAGCTTCCAGACTAAAATGGACTGGAAAGAAAGGCCTCACAATCTATTTCCAAAAATCAGCCAATGAAAACCGTACAGATCACAACAGTCCAATCTGCAACCAACCACAAGATGGTGTAGGACCAGATAGCATTGTGTATCACTGTGAGCAGGTTGCCATGAATCAGGGGCCAACTCAAGGTCAGCTAACAAAGACAAAAGTACTATTGGTCCTACTCCCTGTGCCTAATGAATAAGTTGTCCTGCCATATCTTCCCCATCATCCCCAAATCTTCAGTGACCTCTCACTGCCAAGAGAATTAAGTCCAATACCCTCAGTATGGCATTCAAGGGTCAATGTATCTCCAGCAATTCTAACCAACCTGGTCTGTAGCTTCAACATCTATATGTGGTTCTCTCAATACACCCTAAATCCTTATACCTTTGCTTTCATCCCCAAACAATTCTCCTCTCCTTCTCCATATACTTATTTCTGACTCAAATATTACCTTCTATTGTAGCCTTCCCTCCAGATTCTCCAGGTTAAAATGATGACTCCTTCTACACCTGCATAGTATTTTATATGTCTATCAATATACCACTTACTCATCCTGCCTTTTACCAAATATTCCCAATTCTAATGTGCAGTTCTTGCACAGCATAACATGTCTAAAGTTAGGAAGCAGCTTATAATCTATGACAAACCAGCTTGCCAGCTTCCAGGTAGAGCACTATGCCACAAGGTGCCAAAAGTAATTTCTGCACATACAAACTCAACACTGCACAGAAAATACTGAGTTTTCTGACTGTTTCTACTAAGGTGTTATTTGCATTGCTAACGCCACACACAGTTGAATTTTAATGTAAAATTCCTATCCCTAATACCTTTGAAAATTATGCTCTGATGCATTATTGAAATTAAAGCATATTTTGGACCTATACAGTGGTCTGTGAGATGTCAGGTAATCCAATTAAAGGTAACAGAAATCCCCAGCTCTCTTGCTACATGGCATAAAATTTCCTAATTCCTTGGACCGTGAAGGACTTCTTCCTCATACAGTGAGCTGCACTGTTAAAAGTGCTAAGTAACTTTCAAGAGAAGCTGTTTAGTATACAATAACTATAATTTAGTGGGTATTTTTTTGTAAGTTATAAGTTTTGCTGACAAGAAAAATGCACAAACTAAATCCAGGATTATTCAATCCACTTCAAAATTATAGATTATTTCCAAAAGGAGTTCAAAGTGGCAAGCACAAGTATGAAGAGCAGAAGTTACACACATCTTCAAATGGCTGAAGGTGATTCAAAGAATTTTTAATATTAAATCTGAAAATGGCTAAGATTCAACTTTGTGATACTGATAAAGGAACACAGATGTATAGATAAAAGTTGTCTATTGTTCGTTTGCAAAAAATGTGTGTGTGTGTGTGTGTGTGTGTATGTATTTAGAGTTTCTTTCTTCTACAGAAACAAAAAAATTACCTTGATGATGAATCATAAAACAGATAGCATTTTTTGGTGAAAAAAAGCAATGCTTTAGTAAATTAATTACTTCTTCACATTTCTGCATGAGACAGAAAACTCTTAGAGGTGTGAGACTATGTATTAATCATCTTTCTCTCCTTTCTGGTGTCCTTGCATATGACAAATGTTCTTTATTGAATTGGTCAAACATTCTACCAACAGTTTCATTCCTTTCAAGCCTGGCCTAATTTCTGTTAAAATGTAGCTCAGTGCTTGTTTTTAGGTTTGCATGGGCACGTTTCATTATATATGCCCTTTTTTAAAATTCAAAATCCATTCATGCTTTTAGTCATTCAACAAGTATTTATCAAGCTCTAATATGTGCCAACCATTGACGAGAATACAAAGGTGAATAACACACAGCCTTGCTCTGAACTTCATTTACAGTCAAATAAGAAAGAAAGGACAGACAACATATCACAATTCAATGTACTGAGTGCTATTACAGGGAGTATAGGCTTTTGTAGAAGCATGGAGCATAATTACCTCACACAGCCTAGAGAGTTAAGTAACATCTAAGCCAAGTCCTATAGAATAAGTAGAAGATTACCTACAAAAGTAGACATTTAGATGACTATAGGATGAAGGCAAGGACTTCTGGTGGCATAGTGCCTAAAGCATTTGACTGCTAACCAGAAGGTTGGTGGTTCAAACCCACCAGCCACTCCACAGTAAAGATTTACCACTTCAGAAACTCAAAGGGGGTTGCTATGAGTCAGAATCAACTCAATGGCAGTGAGGTTTTTTTTTTTTTTTTTTTTTTTAAGAATGAGGTCAGTGGTGGTTCTCACCTTCCAAGCGGAAGGTCTAAGATCAATTTCTGCCCAATGCTCCTCAAGCGCAACCACCATCCATCTGTCAGTGGAGGCTTGCCTGTTGCTATGATGCTGAACAGCTTTCAGCAGAGCTTCCAGACTGAAACAGACTAGGAAGAAAGGCCTGGAGATCAACTTCCAAAAATTAGCCAGTGAAAACACTATGGATAACAATGGTCTGATCTCATTGTGCATGGAGTCACCATGAGTCAGGGCCAACTTGATGGCAGCTAACAACAATAAAAAGACAGCTATGGGACAGGTTGACTGAAGCTCAGGGAATAGTGTGTGCAAAAGCACAGAGCTTGGGGTTAGTGGGAAGAAGACTCACCAGTGAGAAAATTACAAGAAATTCTATTGGGCTGGCTTGCAGAGGTACTACAGAGGGTTTCTTAGGTCCAGTTAGGAACAACCTGGACTTTATCCTAAGAGCAGTTGGGACACATTTTCATTGGCAAGGTACTGTTTCATAAGTTTATAAAGCTGTACCAATTATATTGTTCTCTCAGTGTTATATCAGGGTTTAATCAGCCTTCCTCAATGCTAGTTTTGCTATTTCCTTCATTTCCAACACTTAAAAAAAAAAATTCTTTATGTTATATTTCGGTCAAGAGGAAATACTTGTTTTGTTTCATGAAATTCAAACTGAAAAGCAACTGTATCCATTTTAGTTCTCTCAAACACTCCTATTTGTGCTTGTGTGAGAGAAACAAGCAAATAAAAAATTTACTACTAAGTTCTTCACTTACATTCTTATGAGCATTTTTCTACAATATTTTAATCAACATAGAATGAGTAGAGCCTGTGTGACTACAGATAATTTGTTTAACCTTTCTGAGCCTCTGTTTATTCATCTGTAAGAGAATGTAATCATTACCTTATACAATTCTTGTGAGGCTTCAATAAGATACTGTCTGTACAATGTTTAGCACATTTGGACTATAATCATTAAATTGCAGCTATTTTTTGTCATTAAGCATTACTGATCAATAGACACACATATACATGACTATTGTTTTTGTAGTGTTTGAGTCCATTTTGACTCATAGCAACCCCACGTGATAAAGCTGAACTGTCTCATAGTATTTTCTTGGCTGTAATCTTTACAGAAGCAGATCACCGTGTGTTTCTCCCATGGAGCTGCAAAGTAGGTTTAAACTACCAATCTTTCAGTAAGCAGCTTAGTGCTTAACAGTTGGACCACCAGGGCTCCTCATACACACAGTTACAACTTGGAGTTTATATTTTATTACAATTTTAGAAAATGATAATAATTATATGTAAGATAAAGCCAAAAGGGAAGAATATGTTCAGCATTACTCCAGCTGAAAGAACTGAAGAAAAAGTTCAATCCTTGAGCAATACTGAAGGATTCAATGGGCAAAATATTGAATGGCACAGGAAACATCAAAAGATGAGAGGAACACACAGTCACTGTACCAAAAAGAACTGGTCAATATTCAACCATTTCAGAGGTAGCATACAATCACGAACCCGATGATACTGAAGAAGTCCAAGCTGCACTGAAGGCACTGATGAAAACAAATTCCAGGACTTGACTAAAAACCAATTGAGATGTTTCAACAAACAGATGCAATGCTGGAAGGGTTTATTTATCTATACCAAGACGTTTAGAAGATAGCTACCTGGACAACTGACTGTAAGAGACCCATATTTGTGCCCATTTCAAAAAAAGTGATCTAGTGGAATGTGGAAATTGTATCATTGAATTATATCGAACAATTATAATTAATATCACACAAAAGCAAGCTTTACTAAAGATAAATTCTTTATGTTATATTTCAGTCAAGAGGAAATACTTGTTTTGTTTCATGAAATTCAAACTGAAAAATTCTTTATGTTATATTTCGGTTTACATCAATGGAACTGCCAAAATTTAAGTTGGATTCATGGTCATGGAACAGGGCATGGAATGAGGAGTATCATTGCTAATGCCAGATGGATCAGACAATAAGAAAGATGTTTACCTGTGCTTTATAGACTATGCAAAGGTATTTAACTGTGTGGATCATAACAAATTATGGATAACATTGTGAAGAATGGGAATTCCAGAACACTTAATTGTGCTCATGTGGAACCTATACATAGACCAAGAAGTGGTCTTTTGAACAGAACAAGGGATATGCATGGTTTAAAATCAGAAATGGTCTGTGTCAGGGCTATATCTTTTCACCATCCTCATTCAATCTGCATGCTGAGCAAATAATCCAAGAAGCTAGACTATACAAAGAAGAAGACAGCATCAGAAGCAGAGGAAGATTCATTAACAACTTGCAATATGCAGATGATATAACCTTGCTTACTGAAAGTGAAGAAGACTAGAAGCATTTATTGATAAAGATCAAAGACTAGAGCCTTCAGTATGGACTACCCTTCAACATAAAGAAACCAAAAACCTCATGACTGAACCAGTAAACAACATCACAATGAAGAGAGAAAAGATTGGAGTTGTCAAGGATTTTGTTTCACTTGGATCCATAATCAATGCCCACAGAAGCAGCAGTCAAGAAATCAAACAACGTATTGCATTGAGCAAATGCACAAGACCTCGTTAAAGTGTGCAAAAGCAAAGATGTCACTTTGAGGACTAAGGTGTGCCTGATGGTGTTTTCGATCACCTCAAATGCATGCAAAAGCTGAACAATGAATTAGGAAGACCAAAGAAGAACCGATGCATTTGAATTACAGTGTTAATGAAGAATACTGAATATACCAAGGACTACCAGAAGAATGAAAAAATCTTTCTTGGAAAGTAGCAGAATGCTCCTTAGAAATGAGGATGATAAGACTTCATCTTGTTTACTTTGGAAGTGTTAGCAGGAGGGACAAGTCTCTGGAAAAGCACAACATGCTTGGGAAAGTATAAAACCAAACTAAACCAAACCCACTGCCATCGAATCGTTTCCAATTCATAGCCCCCACTGGGTTTTCAAGGTTGTTGCCCCATCTTCCTTCCATGGAGTGGCTGGTGGGTTTAAACTGCCAACCTTCTGGTTAACAGTCAAATGCCTTAGGCACTGTACCATCAGAGCTCCTTATAGGGTCAGCAAAAAAGAGGAGGCACCTCAAAGAAATGGCTGACATAGTGGCTACAACAATGGACTCAAGCATAGCAACAACTGTGAGGATGGTGCGGGACCAGGCATTGTTTCATTCTGTTGTGTGTGGGGTCAATAAGAATCAAAACCAACTCCAGAGCACCTAACAATGACAACATATATATATATATACATAATACATATGCATGTATGTATACATACACACACATATATATGTGTATCCTTCCAAAAACTTTCAAGAGGGGTTATCTCTGAGGCAAGGGCCTAAAGAATTAGGCAGATGATAAGACACATATTTTAATTTTTTATCTTATTCCTTTCGGTAATTTTAATTTTTTTAACCAAAAGCATGGAAAATCTTTAAATTAAAATTAATGAAAAATCCATTACACAAAATAAAAAATAATTTATTCTCAAAGTTTACATGATTATATGGAAATCACTCCATACAGGAAAAAAAAAAAAAAAAATGAAGAGCTTAGATTTGATTAGCCTTGAAAAGAAAAAAAAAAAAAAAAAATGAAGAGCTTAGATTTGATTAGCCTTGAAAAGAGGAGAACTAGGCTAGGAAGAGATTGGAAAAAAAAAAAAAAATCTGCTCTTACATTTTCAAGGGGTTGCCATATGGAAGAAGGATCGGACTTATTTTGTATCTTGAGAGGAGAAATAGGCCAACTGGTAAGGTTACAGGAAGGCTAATAATTGCCAGAATAAAAAAAGGATCCTACACTGAGCACAGCTGCCCAAAAGTACTTCCTATTGAGGTGGTAAGGGCCCTGTAACAGTTGTTTATCATAGGCTACCAGGCCATCTTGCACAGATTTGGGTAAGGGATTCCCCTTCTAAGTCTGTGAAACCTGGTAGTCTCCAGGTATTTGAAATCTGACAATCAGATTGACATATCTTACTCCAATATCCAGTAGCTAGTGAATCCTTAAATGGTTATCAAAACATTCAAACTATCGTGGTATTTGTTGCAATTGAGTTGATTTCAACTCATGGCTACATATTAAACAAGTCAGATAAATCACCTTTGCCTTCAGCTTTCAAGACATTTAAATAGGCAGCTAATCCTAAATAAGGATTTACCAATTGCCATTGAGTGAACTCTGACTCGTGGTGACCCCAAGCGTTGCCAAGTAGAACTGCATCCACAAGGTTTTCAAAGCTGTGATCTTTTGGAAGCCTATCACCAGGCCTGGAGTTCAAACTTTAGTTAGTAGTCAAGGGCTTAACCATTTGTGCCATCTAGGACTCCTAAGTAAGGATTACAAGTATATATACATTTATAGTATTTCAATGAAGTATGAAGATATTCAAATAAATACTTCACAATGTTAAAGCTTGGCTCAAAATCTGAAGGTTATATTTAAACCTAAACTAGAATAGCATTTGTTAAAGACAATTTTTATTTTCAATTATGCTCACATAAAACATGTAAAAGATTTTAGCATTCTTGTGATCTTAGGATTTTTAAATTCCAATAAAATCTCTTTCCAGATTGGACTACTATTTTTATGGTTTGTCTTTATGAACCTGGTAAATTAAGTCTAATATCAGCATATAGCATATATCGTTTTATTGTGCTTCACTTTATTGTTCTTTGTAGACATGTGTGTTTTACAAATTGGAGGTTTGGAAAATCTGGAGGAAATGGACAGTTTTCTAGAAACACACCACTTACCTAAACTAACACAGACTGAAGTGAAAAATTTGAACAGGCCCATCACAAAA
>NW_006921603.1:17441160-17452548 GCF_000298275.1 Orycteropus afer afer | reverse complement strand
ACAACTCTCAAAAACATAGGATTTGGGCTGCCTTGTGATGGAGTCCCAGTATAGTATAAACATAAATTTTATATGCATTGGGAAACCAAGAAGTTTGTGAGACTTGGTTTATTAAGATACTCACTTCATGAAGGCGGTCTGTAACTGAACCCACAATATATCTGAGATATGCCTATACTTCAGTGGCTTGAGGTAGAAAGTTCCACTTTTGTAGACTCTACTTTCCCTGAAAGGTAGAGTTCACATTAGGGAAATATGAGTTGGTGTAGCTGCAGTGCCATTTGGGATATAGCAGAATGACCTTTGAATGACAATCTTCTCAGACAATAATCTGAATGAAGAAAAAGTGAGCCAGGCAGAGCTCTACAAGACACATTAGATGGAGAACTGCTCTGGAATCTGCCACTTAAGAGTGTGTTGACTTAGAAAATCATTACAGTTCTCTGAACATCTGTAACTCTTTCATCTAAAAACAGAGAGGGGAGATCAAAGTAGATAATGTTTCCAATTCAACCATCAGTTGAAATGATGCCTGCACAGAAAGACAGTTTTAAGACAAACTCAGATCTTAGAGTCAGAAGACAGGAATCTGGTTATCATTAACAAGTTTTACCTTGGGCAAGTCTCCTATCCTCTCTAAGAAACAGTTACTTCATCAGATAAATCAGAACGACACAAATAGCAAAGTGAAAAGAAAGTGCAAAAGTTTTCTTCATGTTTTTTAAGCCTCAAAGCAAAGCTCTATGGGAACAACAGCTATTAGCATTCTTTTATAAATGGAGAACAAAGGAGCTCTTGTAGCATAGTGCCTAAGGCACTTGACTGCTAACCAGAAGGCTGGCTGTTCAAACCCACCAGCCACTCCTCTGAAGGAAGGCATGGTAGTGATGTTGTTGTTGTTGTTGTTATGTGCCATTGAGTCGGATCCAACTCATAATGACCCCTCCTTTGGTTTTTGAGGTGGTATCACTACAGAAGTAGATTGCCCAACCTTCCTTCCGAGGAGTGGCTGGTGGGTTTGAACAGCCAGGCTTCTGGTTAGCAGTCAAGTGCCTTAGGCACTACACTACCAGAACTCCTAAGGTAGTGATATCACCTCAGAAACCTAAGGAGGGTCAGTATGAGTTGGGGCTGACAACTCAACAGCACATAACAATAACATAAACGGGGAACAGGCTTAAAGATGTTACTAGGTTTTTTAGCTAATAACAACAGTACAGAGGTTTGATCCCAACTGTCCAGTCACAGGCACATGCTGGTTACTCTACCTATTTAACACAAGTCCAAGGAAATGAATTAAGTGTCCAAGTATTCTATTTATTACAAATTGCCACACAAGTGTAAGTCATTGTTAAGACAAAGCTTTAAATTCCTTAGATAGGCCACAACATTTTTTTCCCCCATTCATATAATTCTGTCAGAGCAAAATCCCCCACGAACTACCAATTCTATCCAGCATGTCAGGGTATAATCAGTTAAATAAGTAGGTAGATTACTGCTGTTTTAGATCCATGATTTCAATTAAAAATCCTAAACAAATGGATACATTTACACTGCTCAACGTCTTATTTTGAGGATCGTAGAAGAAAAACCATAGACAAGACAGATACAATCGGACTAGTAAATGATACCTGCTACCTAACCAAAGAAAGCCCACTCTCAGTGCCCAATCCTTCATCTGAACAAAATAAACAGCATCTTTCCAAACTGCATTTTCAATTAAAAATATGCATCAATATTGCCATAAGAAACAGAGTGTTATTGTACCAGTAGAACAAAGCCACACCATTTCCTAACCAGAAAGAGGAGTGAGTGATGGAAAGGAAATCCCTGCAACCTCTGTACAGTGACAGTTTCATCAAGCTGAAGAACCAACTTCTGGCAATAGCACATTAGACATAACAATATTCTAAATGAAAATGCTTCCCCATTACAATTGTACTTAATTAAGGTAATTCATTCTTCTGCTCTAAACATATTAAAAAGTCTTATTTGGTGAAAATAACAACTCTCAAAAACATAGGATTTGGGCTGCCTTGTGATGGAGTCCCTAAGTGTGGCAAACAGTTAAGCCCTGGGCTACTAACTAAAAGGCTGGGAGTTCAAGTCCACCCAGAGGCATCTTAGAATAGCCTGGTGATCTCCTTCTGAAAAACTAGCCATTATAGGAATTAACTCAATGGCAACTGGTGTAGGGTTTTATTTGTTTGGTCCTGCGAGAGTTAACTACCCCTAGTGAATTATGACCCTACTAAAGGCCAGACTGTCTTATTCACCACTGTATTCTTCACAGTGCTTAGCATAGAGTCTGGCACATAGCAGGGTTTATGAAATATATGTTGCATTTATTCTAGAATATATACATATTTTAAAACAAATTCCAATTCTTAAAATCACAATCCCAAAGAAGAATGAAATGCATGAATTTTTTCATTTCTTTCATTTCCCTGAAATGGGGATCCTTCACATTCATTTTGAATATGTTCATTTTCATTTCAATTATTTATTGACATGCCCACCATTTTACCAAAAGAGTTATAGTGGCATCATTGAGAATAGATGAATCTTTTTAAGATCTAACAGGAAACCACATCCACTCAAAAGATAGTTTGTATTTTGATATACCACAGCTTTGGAAAACATAAATCAAATAACCACATACCGTCAATACCAAAGCCCTAAAACCATCAGTCCATTGGGGTAATACTTGTTCTATTAAAATGGTCATGAGAGAATAACCCACCAACACCTTCCTCAACTTCAATAAGAGCTTGTATAGGTAAAATTCACTTCCAGCCCAGGATATTTGAACATCTGTTAACAGTATTTCACAACTTAGATGAATAGAAAACAGTAGTTTCAAGGAGGGTCATTTATATGATTAAAAGACATAAGCGTTTGCTTGCAAAGTATGGGAAGTAAATTCAGTTAGGTTTCATCACTGCCCAAACAACTCAACACAAATATTTCCTCCAGAGTCTTTAGTTATCTGTTATTGAAATTACCAGTGTAGAGCAAACGACTGAGCACTTCAGCTAGAAATTATCTTTATGTAAACCATCCTGGTTCCCTGAAAAGATAAGCAAGCAGCTATAATAACAGTCCTGGTCCAACAAGAATATATTACATAACTGTTTTCCTATGGAAATTGCTAAAAGAGCATTTCCAAGAAAGAAAATCCAACTTGCTAAAATTCTTCATAAAAGATGGTTGTTGTCCTGTGGCTTCCAGCCAAACAAAAGACAGACATAAGAGTTGAACATTTCCCTGAGGGAGATACACTCCTTGGAGAGATCAACCATGGGAGAAAAAAGGGCTGTTTATGCACAAGGAGACAGCTCAGGGGGCAGGAGTGCATGAAGGGATGGACACAGGGAAGAGGTAACTATCGGGAGGAAGTGGGAGGGGAGCTGTTGCATTGGGGTAAATTGTAGTCAATACCATGAGACAAAGTGTATGTGAACTGTTGTATGGAAAGTGAATTTCTTCTGTAAATTTTCCTCCAAATCACAATTAAAAAAATTAAAAAAAAAAAAAAAAGATGGTTGTTGTTATGTGTGGAGTAGGACTCGACTCATAGCAACCCCTCCTTGGGTTTCCGAGGCGGTATCACTACGGAAGTAGATTGCCCAACCTTCCTTCCTAGGAGTGGCTGGTAGGTTTGAACCACCAGCCTTCTCGTTAGCAGTCAAGTGCTTTAGGCACTATGCTACCAGAGCTCAAATACAAAGTTTAGAAGCATTTCCATTTTTCCCTAAAGGGTTATAAAATATTAGTATAATCAAAACAAAAGGATAACGACAAACAAAATCAAAGCCAAAGCAGATCAAATAAATTTAATTGTGCAGATCAAAAAAGCTGTGCAAAACAACACAACTCTAGATTCCAAGTAAAAAGTGCTCGAGAATGGTAACAGCATTAAACCGAGCAGAACGAGTTAAGATGTGGCAGAGCTTTACAGAATTTCAACGAAAATCAGCAATACAAGAATAACAATCAACGCATTTGCTCCTTCACCTCTCTCCCTCTACAAGCAGGGTAGTGAAAGCAGCTGCCGCTCCCCGCCCTCCTTCCAAGCCGCTCTTCACGCCAGCCCCTCCCTTTTCCTCTCTACTCCTCCCCTCCCCTTTCCATCTCCCTCCCTGCCCCTAGCAGCCTTATTCAGCAGTTAGAAGAGATTAAGAGGTGCTCATTGTAGTCCCTGGGCCTCCGGACTGACGTGTCCTAGCTCCCTGGACCAAAGAAATTAAAGACGCAACACCCTGGTCGCTTTAGGTGCCCTCTCCTTCATCCGGACCCCTCCCAGGCCAGGGTTGGAGTAGGAACATCGGGCTAGTTGGCTGGGCCCCACCTGGAGGGCCCAGTGTAGCTACTTGCTGCGCTCCCAGCGGGCAGCGCTACCTGAGCTGTCCATGGTGCTGGCATGGTCCTGAGGATGCCGGGCGGGACTCCGCGCCGCCGCAGCCGCGGCATTCACTCTCTGCTTGCCGCCACCCCCGCCGCTTCCCGCACTTAAGTCCCCGTTACTGTCCACCAGCTGCAAGGATTCATAACCATCGTTGCTGGTCTTTTTCCGGTAGCTCCCGAGGAGGCTCATGGGCAAGCTTAGAGAGGAGGAAAATAAATCACCTGGGAGAGGATGAAGGTGAAAGGTGGAAAAGGAAGGAGGAATTAAAAAAAAAAAAAAAAAATCAAGTGCCCGACATGACGCAAAGAGGAGGGAAAAGAGGGAACCGCCACCAAAGAGGAGCTTTGCGGGGCGAGGAGAAGCCACCGCCCTGGGCAGAGCGCAGCTCGAGGAGCCGGGAGCGAGGGAAAGGAGGGAGAATGCCGCGGGCGGGTGTGCGCGTCCTCAGTGCCGCCACTGAGCCACCGGCCCTGCCAAGCTCCGGGCCCCGGGCCAGCCACCCTCTGGCTGAGGAGTGCCCGGAAGCAATCCTATAGGTGTCGCCGCGTAGTCGGCCGCGCAGCAGGGCAGCTCCAAGCGCGGCTGGCCCGCGGGGAGGAAAGAAAAGGGAGGGAATAAAGGAGGAGAGATTCGTGGGGAGCAAGGGCTGAAAGCAGAGAACGGAACATGTAGGCAGGGGGAGTGGACTACTACGACTGGGGGAGGGGGCTGTTTTCGCGTGTGTGTAAGTAAAGAAGAAAGGGGCTGAGTGTCTCTGACCGGTAAGCTTTGGGGACAAAGGGTCTCTTGGTAAGATCCAGACACGCCCAATTTGTATAACTTAGCCTATATTTGCTGGAAGAGGACTGACTTGTAACTCAATTGAAAGAAATGATTGTGTGTTAAGGTTATACTTATTCAAGAATATAAAGAAGCAGCAATATTTTTACACTTTTCATAGAAGGGAGATGATCACTAAGTTAGACATCCAAGAGTGGACTATCCTAACTCTGTAAGGCAGTTCATTCCTGACTAGTGAAGAGATGTGACTGCTTAGTAACTATGTGCTGAATAAATAGGGAAGAGACTAAGGGTAAGTCAGGTGCAATTCAGATCTGACATAATTTACCTTGGGACCTGGAAAAGAACTATATCACTCAGCTGGATTAAGAGGATGATTGGGAAGTGAGGAAGAAAAGGATTTTCTTTCAATACTCTAGTCCCACCCTACCTCCACCACCATCCTTTTTCATTTTTCTCTTTTATAATTCTGGGCAGAAGACTGGCAGTTCAAACCCACCAGCCACTCCTTGGAAGGAAGATTGGGCAATCTACTTCTGTAGTGATACTGCCATGGAAACCCAAGGAGGGGTTGCTATGAGTGGGATACCACTCCATGGCAGTGAGTTTGGTTTTGGAATTCTGGGCAAAGAAAGCAGTCACTTATTATTAGAAGAGAATTTATCACAAATAAATGAAGCCTAAGTCAAGCCTCCTTTTTTGCACAAATTCCTTTCAAGGATGTGTATCTAACTTTATATCTATAATTTTGTATCATTCTTAAAGAGGACCCAAATGTTGTATAAGTGTCAGGCCTCACAAAACCTGGATATAACTGTTAAGTACCAAAGTACAATTACCAAATGTTCATTTTTACCTGAATGATAAAATTGTAGATGACTTACACATTCTCAAATGAGAAGACTCAGAATGAGAAGAAACAGCTACAAATATTCATTAATAATCAGAACATGAAATGTATAAAGTACGAATCTAGGAAAATTGGAAGTTTATAAAAAATGAAACAGAATGCATAAATATCTATATCATAGGCTGAAATTGCATTTTGAATTGGACAATCATATGTTCTACTGTGCTGTGAATGACAAATTGAAGAAGTATGGCATCACATTCATCATCAAAAAGAACATTTCAAGATATATACTGAGGTACAACACTATCAGTGATAATATAACCGTACACCCACAGGGAAGACCAGTTAATAGGACTATTGTCCTATTACACACCAACCAGTAATACCAAAGATGAAGAAACTGAACTTCGTTTTTTTTTGTTTGTTTGTTTTTGTTTTTTTACCAACTTCTGTATACTGAGATTGATAAAACATGCAATCAAGATGGATTGGAAATTACTAGTGATTGGAATGTAAAAGTTGGAAACAAAGAAGGATCAGTACTGGAAAATATGGCCTTGCTGATAGAAACTACACTGGGGATCAGATGATAGAACTTTGCAGGACCAATGACTTATTCATTCCAAATACTTTCTTCAACAGCATAAATAGCAACTATACACATGGACCTCACTAGATGGAATACACACAGGAATCAAATTGACTACATCTATGAAAAGAAACAGTGGAGAAACTCAATATGGTCAGTCAGAACAATGCCAGGGGATGACTGTGGAACAGACCATCTTACACAAAGAAAAGTTCAATGTGAAGTTGAAGAAAATTAAAACAAGTCCACAAAGGCCAAAGTATGATCTTGAGTATATCCCACCTGAATTTACAGACCATCTGAAGAACAGACTTGATGTACTTATTAGTAATGACCAAAGACCAGATGACTTGTGGGATGATATCAAGGACATAATACATAAAGAAAGCAAAAGGTCATTGAAAAGGCAGGAAAGAAGGAGAAGGCCAAAATGGATATCAGAAGAGACTCTGAAACTTGCTCTTGAACGTGGAAATGATGACATAAATGAGGTGAAGAGACGATTTCAAAGGGTGGCTCTAAAAGACAAAGTAAAGAATTATAATGAAAAGGCAACAACTTTGAGCTAGAAGAGCATGCTCGCCTTTCTCAAGTTGAAAGAACTGAAAAAAAACTCAGTCCTTGAGTTGTAATATTGAAGGATCCTATGGGCAAAATATTGAACAACACAGGAAGCATCAAAAAAAAGATGCAACGAATACAGAGTCACTGTACCAAAAAAACTGGTCAATGTTCAACCATTTCAGGTGAAGGCATATGATCAAGAACCGACTGTACTGAAGGAAGAAGTCCAAGCTGCACTGAAGGCACTGGCCAAAAAGAAGGTTTCAAGAATTGGCGGAATACCAACTGAAATTCAGAGCACTGCAAAATATTCAAGCCAGATTCAGAAGAGGACCTGAAATATGGCATATCATTGCTAACGTCAGATGTATCTTGGCTGAAGGAGAAAATACCAGAAAGATGTTTACCTGTGTTTTACTGACTATGCAAAGGCATTTGATTGTGTGGATCATAGCAAATTATGGATAACATTGTGAAGAACAGGGATTTCAGAACACTTAATTGTGCTCATGAGAACCTGTTCATAGACCAAAAGGCACTGGACTACTAACCAAAACGTTGGCTCCTTGAATGACAGGCCTGGCAATCTTCTTCCAAAAGGCCTTGAAAACTCTAAGGAGCAGTTCTACTCCACATACATGGAGTTGCCATGAATCAGAATCAACTTGACAGCAACACCACCATCTCATTCTCATCATTTTAGGACTTGGAGTCCTACAACAGCACCAAAAAAAAAGTGCATGTATGTTAAATTTGCCTTGAGCCCATCCACATTGCCCAGCTTTGCTTTCTCCTTGCTTTTCATAGTTTCTCAAGTTGCTGTTATTCATTTTGATCACCTAAAAACACATAACCAACTATAGCATCTAAGAGGCTTTGGTAGATATTAAGGACGCAAAGAATTTCCTGGGAGCTCTCTCTCAGAGGTCTACGTAAAACAAATTAACTGGATTGAGAGATAATTTTCTTATTCAAAGACAACTCAAACTGAGATTCTTCTAGGAAGAGGATGAATCAGGAGAGACCAAGATTGCTGTCTTCTAGATCCCTCCCAGCCCCTTTGGAAAGACCCTAATCTCATTGACCAGATGCATTCCTAACTGCATTATCTGATGAAAGTTTGGTCTGATCTGAATCATAAACCTGAGTTAATGCTCACTCTTAACAAGACCAAACAATTTGGGGGGAAAGTTCTAATAAAATTTTAGACACAAATTATATACTTTAAATTTGCTGAATCTGTCAGCTTGGGCTATTTTAGTTACTAATTAAAATATTTTCTAATGATATTTAAATAATTTCTTTTCTGCTCTTTTCCTTTTCTTTTAACTCAGTGAATATCTAGTGTCCATCATGTGCCTTGACAAATGCTGGATTTATAATCACTGGACTAGGAGAATATAGAGAGGGCCATTTTTTGAAAAGTGGAAATTATTATTATAAGCACTACCAGTTATTTTTACTCCACTGTTTTCAGAGCTGCAGACATATTTCTGGAAGAAATTATAGAGGAAACATATGCCTTTATATTTTTGGATAGTTATCTCCCAAGTTTGCAAATTTAGAGACAAAAAATGAATGGGCTGTGTAAACCATTTTATTTTTTATCTTTATGCTTCATTACATATAAATACAATCACTCAGCATAAATGTTAATAACTCTACAATATTAGGACTATAAAGAACACATATAAGACAGAGTAACACAATACTTAGATTAACTAATAATAGTCTAAAAACTAGTTTGGGGCTTAACTTGGAATATACATCAATTTTCAAAACTAAAGTTTTCTTTAAAATCCTAAAGGTCAAATTCATAAGAATTTACTTATTTATGAGGGCCTCACATTTCTACTCAGCAAAATGAGCATCACAAAGTACTATCATTATAAGCTTCTAGTGAGAATTAAATTAGTCCTTAACATATAGTAAGTGCTTAACAAATGCTATCTATTATTACTATTATTGTTCTGTCTTAGGCAAGTTCTATTCTCAGTGCCTGACAGTCCTAGTTTCTCCTATGAAAGGAGCTCAATAATTGCTGAATATTATTTTATCCAAGAGTATGCTAATGGAAAACTGTCTACAATAATTTTGAATGAGGACATGGGCTTAAAGAAAGGAGTCAGCACTGGTAAAGCCCAAATATTTAGAACCAAGCTTTGCTTTTTTCAATATCAAAATTACTCCACAATTTATTTTCTCTCTAGAATATGTGATCACATAGGAGACAAAGCCACAAGACTAGATGTTTCTTTGATGGAGAACATTCTTGCCATTTTCCTTTTCTATTGCTGACTTCAAACCAAAACCAAACTGTTGTCATCAAGTCGATTCCAACTCACAGTGACCCTATAGCACAGAGTAGAACTGCCCCATAGGGTTTCCAAGGCTGTAAATCTTTATGGAAGCAAACTGCCACACCCTTCTCCTGCAGAAAGGCTGGTGGGTTCAAACCATGGACCTTTTGTTTAGCAGCCAAGCACTTTAACCATTGTGTCACCAGAGCTCCTATAGTTGACTTCAGTCGCTTTTATTAATTTGGTGACCATTATCCACACTAAGGAGTGTTCGGAAGCCAGGTTCTGTTCCAGCTCAATCCCCTCACCCAAATGCTCTTCTGTCATAGGAGGTGACACTCCATTTTCGTGATGGGGATAGGAGGATGTAAAGATACATGGTGACCTATCTAGGGTTAATGATCTGTGCTTTTTACTTCCCAAGATATATGATAAATTGGTTAAGATTGAGGATCCAGAACCATATTGCCTAGGATTGATTCTTACTTCCACTGATCGTTAACTTTGGGAAAGTTACTTAACCTCTCTGTCTCATTTTTCTCCCCTTAAAAAGAAGCATAATAATAGTACCATCATTATAAGATGGTAGTGAAAATTAAATTAGTATCTAAAATACAGTAAGTACTTAACAGATATTATCTATTATTACCATTATTGTTCTACTATTTTTACTTAGTAGCTAAAATAAGTCACTTTCTCAAGAACTCACTTCCTCATCTGTAAAATTAGCTAAAATCTAATTTTCCTACCTAAGACATTTGTTATCATAATATTGTATGGCAATAAAAAAAAAGGAGCCCTGGTAAGGCAAATGGTTAATCATTGGGGTGCTAACTAAAAGGCCCACCCAGCTACTCTGTAGGAGAAAGACCTGGTGATCTGCTTTTATAAAGATTACAGCCGAGAAAATCCTAAGGGGCAATTCCACTCTGTCACATAGGGTTGAGTTGTAATCGACTCAATGGTACCCAACAATACCAACAAAATAAAACACTCTCTATAATGTGAAGTGACTGTTCTTCCTTGAGTTTTTGGATGTTTGCACAGATTTTGCAAGGATTTGGAGTTCTTGATAACAAAAATCCCTATTTGCTCATGACACCCAAAACAGCATTTCACTCTCATTATGCATTGGGTAAATAGTTACTGAATTAATCAATTAATTAATAAATTAACAACAGTGTCATAGTATCACCCTAGTCCAATGACTTAAAAAAAAACTACATGCTGTAACTTATTAATGGATTATAGAGTCAACTTAGCAGTTTATGATATTTAATTTTGTCACCTTGACTAGGCTACAGTGTTTGGTCACACACTAGTCTGGATGTTGCTATAAAGGTACTTACATGTGGCACAGTGGTTAAGTGCTCAGCTACTAACTGAAAAGCTGGCAATTTGAACCCACCTGCCGCTCCACAGGAGATGTGGCAGACTGCTCCCATAAAGATTACAGCCTTGGAAACCCTATGGGGCAGTTCTACTGTGTCCTATAGGATCACTGAGTTGGAATCTACTTGACAGTAATGGGTATGGTTTGGGTTTTTAACATTTAAATCAATTGATTAAGTAAAGCAGATCACTCTTCATAATGTGGGTGGGCCTCATCAACCAGTTGAAGACTTCAGGGGCAAAAACTCAGGTTCCCCAATGGAGGATTATGCCTCAAAACTTTGACATAAGCAACCTACTGTAGTTTCCAGCCTGCCACCTGCCACCTGCCAGTTTCACACTACCAGACTTAGTCTGTTACCTGACCTACAGATTTTCAACTTGCCAACCCCCACAATTCCATTAGTCAATTCCTTAAAATCAATTTCTCTTTCTCTCTTTCTCTGTGTGTGTGTGTGTGCATGTGTGAATATATATATATATATATATATATATATATATA
>NW_006921603.1:17420287-17440780 GCF_000298275.1 Orycteropus afer afer | reverse complement strand
ATTATTTTTATAAGAATGAAATAGATCAGAAAAGAGTTTATGACATATACTAAGATATTATCTCTTAAAATATAGTTTTGGGTTTCTGTATGTGTGCCGAATTGCTTGATGTGGGCTTTCTAGCCATTGTCCTTCACTTTGTGATGTATTGTAAATCCTATTATCCATGCCTGTTTAGAGTGGTGTGGTAGTTAAGGTTGTGTGTGAACTTGGCTGGCAGCTGGTAGTAATTATTCCCTATAATGACTGGCAATTGGCTCCATGGTGGAATTTGCCATGAGTAACTGAGTAGCTGCTTTTAAACTCCTGATTGTTAAAGTCATCCACTTGGGGTATTGCTGTTAGAGCAGCACAGGTGGGATATATCTTGAGTCCCACCTTGCTAGGGGGTATAACTCAAATGGCCACCCTTAGCTTCCTTGAGGGTATATGCAGGAATCTTCTTGGAAGGTTCGCCCTCCTCTTGCTCCTGTTCTGCATTTTGGCTCATCATCATCTCACCCCTGGATTTGGGACAGCAGCCATCATCTGATCTGCTGATTGAGGTTTGTCAAACCCCGAGAATTGAGAGGATCCTTGTTCTGGTTACCTAGTACCACTCTAACGAAAATACCACAAATGGGATGGCTTGAAATAATAAGAGCTTATTCTCTTACAGTTTGGGAGGCTAGAAGTCCAAGTTCAAAGTGCCAGGCTCTAGAGGTTGTGTGAAAGCCCCTCAACCTTGGGCTTCAGCTCTGCCTCCTGCTCCCAGTCCACTGGAGCTAGAGGCTTTTCTTCACTCAGACAGCTACTGGCTGCTGAGACTGACAAGGCCAAGGTTGTCAAGTAAAAAGGCACAGTCCCAATGTTACCAAACCACATGGCAGGCCATTAATTTAAGTCCACTGAAAGTCCCAAGATCAGCAGAGCATGGCAGGGTGCTGAACAATGACACAGCTTCAAGTGTACCATAAGCTAGAGACTGCTCCCTAAGGCTTCTTATATACAAGAAGCAGACCACATCCCTAAGGCAGCTACTCAGCTGCTCACAGTAGATTCCACCATGGAATTGATTACCAGCTTCATCATGGGGAATACTACATCCAGCTGCCCAGCCACTCAACCAGGCCCAGCCAAGCTGACACACAAACGTAACTACCACAGTCCTCCAGACTTACTTAGGGACCTGGGACTTGCCAGCCTGCCAGCCTGCCAGCCTCCCAGCCTCCATCACCACTACATGAGATGATCCCTTGGGTGTCTGTGAGTTTTGTGAGGAGTTACCGTGAAATACAGAACCCTATATACAGAACAGGAGAGATTACTGAGAGGAAGAGGAGGAGTTAATGTCTGAAGTGATGGAATAGCATGGTAGTTTGGACATTTGGTACATCTTTAACATCCACCTCATGGGGACTGGCCTTGTGCTGATCTTTCTAAGAGAAACTGTTCAAGCAGTATGTGTGTATGCACACATATGCATACTTAGTAACGATGTAAATGCATTTTGCATTGTAAGCCTAATTATTCATGTTTGAATGTTGATAAATGGCAAAACTTCCTATACTGAGAAGTCCTGATGTCCCCCAATTGTGACTATCCTATACACTATGACATCTGAATTCATTTGGATTACGACAGAAAAGAGTTCAGGCTCACTAGACAGTGAATGAAGGTAGAGCTGCTATTTGGTTCTCTCTGTTGCAAACGTATTAAGATCAGGTTTCTAAAATGCATTTTCAATTTTCTGCTTTAACTAACAAGAAATAAATGAATAGTACTGAAACTGTGCTTTGGCAATGAGCCTCAGGTGCATGATTCAGATTACCTTCTTATGAATAAAGCCTGTGAATATAAATGGTGCAAAGAACTCAAACTGGAAATCAAAGGCTAGATCTGGTCCCCAGACATGTTTTGTTTGTCCTAAACTTTTGCTTTGTTTTAGTTCAGTTCCTTTTTTTTCCCCCAAGTTAAATGCCTTTAAAGAGGGTACACAGACTTCGTTTTGCCACAGTTCATCACCACCTCCTAATGTACTACACCTAGCCCACTCTATGAGTCAGCTCTCGGAATCATTAGAATCTAAGATCAGTAGTAGTGCAGTGGCAAGAACTGATTACCAAACTGTATGCACATCTTTAGACCACAGTCTAGAAAAAAGAGCAACAGACTAGGAATCATCTCCTGACTCTACTGTCTAAAAGGAGAGTGGCCTTGATTCACTTTCTTTCTCTTAACAATTAAATGAAGGGATTGAATTATGTGATTCTATCATTGTTGCTAGGTGCTGTCAAGTCATCTTGACTCGCAGTGACCATATATACAACAGAATGAAACACTGCCTGGTCCTGCACCATCCTCACAATGTTTGCTATGCTTGAGCTCATTATTGTAGCCACTAAGTAAATTCATCTCATTGAGAGTCTTCCCCCTTTTCACTGGCCCTCTGCTTTACTAAGCATGATATTCTTCTCCAGGGAATGATCCCTTCTGACAACATAACCAAAATATGTGAGACGAAGTCTGGCCATCCTTGCTTCTAAGGAGCATTCCGGCTGTACATCTTCCAAGACAGATTTGTTCATTCTTCTGGCAGTCCATGGTATTTTCAGTATTCTTCACCAGCACCACAATTCAAATGCATCAATTCTTCTTTGGTCTTCCTTATTCATCATCCAGCTTTCACATGCATATGAGGCGACTGAAAATAGCATGGCTTGGGTCAGGCACACCTGTCTTCAAAGTGAAACCTTACTGTTTAACACTTTAAAAAGGCCTTTTGCAGCAGATATGCCAGTGCAGTAAGATTCTGATTTTTGACCACTGCTTCTGTGGGCGTTGATTTGTGAATCAAGTGAAATTAAATCCCCAACTACTTCCATCTTTTCTCTATTTATCAAGACAATGCTTACCAGTCCAGTTGTAAGGACTTTTGTTTTCTTTATGTTGAGGTGTAATCTATACTGAAGGCTGTAGTCTTTGATCTCCAGTAAGTGCTTCAAGTCATCTTCACTTTCAGCAAGCAAAGTTGTGTCATCTGCATATTTCAGGTTAGTAATAAGACTTCCTTCAATCCTGATGCCATGTTCTTCATATAGTCCAGCTTCTTGAATTATTTGCTCTACTGATTGAGTCTGTTATACAGATTGAATAAGTATAGTGAAAGCATACAACCCTGACACACACCTTTCTTAATTTTAAACCATGAAGTATCCCCTTGTTATGTGTGAACAACTGCCTCTTGGTTTATGTACAGGTTCCTCACGAGCACAATTAAGGGTTCTTGAATTCCCATTTTTTGCAATGTTATCCATAATTATGACCTACACAGTTAAATGCTTTTGAACAGCTAATAAAACACAAGTAAACCTCTTTGCTGTATTCTTTGCTTTCAACCAAGATACATCTGACATCAGCAATGGTATCCCTCATTCCATGTCCTCTTCTGAATGCAGCTTGAATTCTGTCAGTTCCTTGTCTGTGTATTGCTTCAACCATTTTTTAATTATCTTCACTAAAATTTTACTTATGTGTGATAGTAATGATAAAGTTTGATACTTTCCACATTCTGATGGATCATCTTTATTTGGAATGGTCACAAATCTAGATCTCTTCCAGTCATTTGCCTAAGTAGCTGTCTTCCAATTTTCTTGCCATAAATGAGTGAGCACTTCCAGCACTGCATCCATTCTCCCTAGTTCTCAAATTTTCCTACTTTTTGAAAACTTTGTCATTTCCCTCTTTCTCCTCCAAATGGTGCCCAGAGAGAAAAAGCATGGCTATTTAAATGTTTCAGTTTACTAATTTCCAGTTAATGAAGGTTTTACTATAGAAATGCATGAATGAATAGTAGCAGCTGTCAAAAGCAATGCACAAGAGAGAAGAGGAGATATGCTGGAAAAAACTGAGTTGATAATAGTGAAGAAAATCTAAACTATTCCTATAATGTTTCTCAGGAATAAGTACCCCCTCAAAATGGGGATATCTGTTGGAGTCTGATGGAGTCCTGAGTCTCTCAGAGGACAGGCAAATTTTCCAGGCAGGGCATATTTTTTAAGATAACTCAGTACCCTGAAACCTGTGCCTCCTTGAAGCTCTAGTAGCAATCAAAAATCTGCCACTGATTACTTACCATTTGCCATGCCTTACTTTCCTTGACTCTCTCTATCCCAACAACCTTACAAAGTGATTATCCTTATTTAGAGGCAAACTTGGACAGGTTAAGTAATCCAAGGTCACACCACTATAAGTTTGGATCCAGACTTCCACCTTTCTGATCCCAAGTCCATGTTCTGACGACTGCACCATGCTGAAGAGGCAATTCCAGTGATCTAAGTAAAAGCTGGAGGACATTTGGGTCATTCCTTGGATATTACCTGTGTTAGTAAGTGTGGTCAGTGAAAAACGGTTCGGGTATCTAGTAAGAATTACCCTTGCTTTACTATATACATGGGAGGTTCTGCTCAGTGAAACTTCAAGATTTTCAATTAATGTTGCTTTCTAATAGGCAATCTTCTTGAATTGCAACAATACAGCTTAGAGGATTTTTTATGTGTTGTACTCTAGAAAATTAATACCTGCCTACTATTTGACCTATTTTCAGTAAAAGCAAGCTACTAACTTAAAAAAAAAAAATTGTCTTCTATTCCATTTGTACAAGTGTACATGTAATAATATGGACACTTTTACGTAATGTAAATTAAAGAGACATCAAGGCATGGTGGAAAAACCACTAGACTTGGAGGGGAAAAATTAAAACTGTTTGTGTCTTGTACCTGACACATTATAAAATAATCTGCTTAATCACTCATAGCCAGATTCCCTTTCTATGAAGTGGAAGGAACTACCTTCCTTCCCTCACAGGAAGAATCAAATGAAGTAATATACATATAAGCACTTTATAAACACTAAACCAAAAAAAAAAAAACCCAAACTCACTGCCTCGAGTGACTGATTCATAGCGACCCCTCCTTGGGTTTCCAAGGTGGGAGGTGGTATCTCTACCAAAGTAGATTGCCCAGTCTTCCTTCTGAGCAGTGCTAAAGCCCTTCTCAAATACTACAACTTATCTAAGCATCAATTTTAAGTCAGAACATTAAGACAAAAGTACCACTACTGAACAAATTATGATGCAATTGACATACTATCAATTTTAGGACACCTCCAGATTTCAGAAATGTTAATATGAAAAAAAAAAAAAAAAGTTTTACAACTCAGTAACAAATGTTAGCATGAAAATGTTTGTCAATTACTAATTCAGGTATATTTAACCAACTCTATTAAGTGGTGGGCATTCCTACTTCCGTAGTGATACTGACTCGGAAACCCAAGGAGGGGTCGCTATGAGTCGGGGCTGACTCGATGGCAAATAACAACAACAACATTAAGTAAAGGTAATGTTCATCATGTAGTGCCAGGTCTATCACAGTGCCTTCCACATAGTAAGTGCTCAGTAAGTATCTGCTAATTGAACAAAAATGTACAAAATTATTTGGGAAGCCATCTTTAGTTTACAAAAAAATACTCTGGGTTTCTTTAGTGAACTTACACCACAGTTCAGCTAGCAAACATCTGACTTATCCCTGACTTTTCAAGGACTTGTTCATGGTATAAATATGTTAAACCTACATTACCATTTCAAGATAACTCAGGAAAACACCTGATCCTTTTCTTTGTTATTGTCACAAGTGAGGAAACTTCAGCTTCTCAAATAGCCATTTGACTCACTACACTGAGCTGGCCCTGTGCTCAACTGCTGTGTTTTAAAACGACTGAAAAATTTTGTGTAATAAATGTTTCCTGACATTTAGGTGCAAACAACCACTAAAGTGAAGGTTGCGTTAAATCTTGGATATTCCCATGTCTAGCCTTCAGCTCATTACATACAATTTTATGCTCAAGATCCTTTAAATGTGGCCTATTCTCTGACAGAATTCAAGCTGCAAATCCTCCACAATTGTGATGCAGAAGGTGTTGACCCTAAAAGCAAGTAAAACCAACTCTTGGGGTGCTGGGTCTTCAGACAGAGACTCCAGGGCACCAAACCACTGTTGCCCACTTGACCACATCTATTGCAGTTTTTTTGGTTTTAAGCAGTAAACTAAAGTGCCTAGGTTTTATATATTTATATTTATTTAAAATGTTAAAAGAGCAAAGATGTCACTTTGAAGACTAAAGTGTGCCTGACCCAAGCCACTATCTTTTCAATCACCTCATATGCATGTGAATGCTGAACAAGAAGAAGGAAGACAGAAGAAGAGTTGATGTCTTTGAGTTGTAGTGTTGAGGAAGAATACTGAAAGTACCATGGACTGCCAGAAGAACGAACAAATCTGTCCTGGAAGAGGCATACTTGGAATGTTGCTTGGAAGTGAGAATAGCCAGACTTCATCTCACATACTTTGATCATATTATCAGAAGGGATCATTCACTGGAGAAAGATATCATGCTTGGTGAAGTGGAGGGTCAGTGAAAAAGGGCAAGACCCCCTAACAGATGGATTGACACTGTGACTACAACAATGGGCTCAGGTATAGCAAGGATTATGAGAATGGCACATGACCGGTCAGTGTTTCATTCTGTTGTACACAAGTCCACTATGAGTCGAAGCTGACCTGATGGCATCTAACAACAACAACAACAATATATGCATGTGAAAGCTGGACAATGAATAAGGAAGACAGCAGAGGAACTGATGCATCTGAATTGTGGTGTCAGTGAAGAACATTGATTATAACACAGACTGCCAAAAGAATGAACAAATCTGTCTTGGAAAAAATATAGCCAGAATGCTCCTTAGAAGCAAGAATAATCAGACTTCATCTTTGGCCATGTTATCAGGAGGGACCAGTCCCTGGAGAAGAGTATCATGCTTGGTAAAGTAGAGGGTCAATGAAAAAGGGGAAGACCCTCAATGAGATAGATTGACAAAGTGGCTGCAGTGATGATCTCAAGTATAGGACAGATTGTGAGAAGGTACAGGACTGGGCAGTGTTTTGTTGTGCATGAGTTCACTATGAGTTGAAACTGACTTGACAGCACTAGAAAACCACCATCACCCCTTTAAACACAAAGGTGTCTATGAAAAGGATTATAATGCCAATCTCATACCCAAGAAGACTAGAGCTGGGACATGCAGCTGAGTGTGGGATAAGCAGAGATTCTATTTTTTATGCTCCTATCTTTCTTCCATACCAATAGAACTACTGATCTTTAGCTAAACATATGACCTCATAGCAAAAAGGAATCTAATTCCCCATCCCATCTTGAGTCTTGGACCTTACAAATGCAAGTGTTCCATAATCTGATAGATGTGGTCTTGAGACTAAATTCTGGTTGCTGTAATATAAGCACAAAGGATATGTGAAACTCGTGGTGTGAATCCTTAAAAGGGAAGGAGGTCCTTCTTTCAGTCCTTCTTCCTTTCTGATGGTTGTAATATGGAGCTCCAGCAGGTATCTTGGACCATGAAGCAACCTTGAGGATTGAAGTGAAGTAATAAGACAGAAGAATTCTGAGTCCCTAAGACAGCAATGCCAGCAGTGGCCTGATTATCTCTAAACTTCTCAAAGGTGAAAGAAAAATTATTTTTAAAAATCATTGCTATTTTATCTTTCTTCTGTTACACGCATCCATATCAATAAACTGCAATCTAACCACTGGAGTTTAGTTATTTATTTACCACACATTTACTGGGAATTACATAAACTCTATGTGATCATGGACATATTATATAACTTCCCTAAGCCTCGATTTCCTCATCTGTAAAGCCATGAGTTGCAATCAACTAGACAGTTAATGAACAACTAACTTAAAATTACATGATATAAAGTTCAAATAAAGCTTAGCATATTGCCTGGCATATAGAGATGGTTCAATGAATATTACATATTTTCGTTATTTCTTGTCAGTGTCCTTCAGCTGATACATAGCTGAGTCCAATATGCTTGATTCCAAGCCAGTGCTCTTTCTATGTCACTCTACTATCCAGAGACTGCTTCCTGGGCAGATGTAGCCCAGGATCTGCAGAACCCTGCTATATCATCAGTGAACTTCCAGTGGAGTTGCCCCTTCCTTTGCATATAATTTTCTTTCTTTCACCTACCCACATAATCTAAATGCAGACTGGAACACTGTGAGCAAAAGCTAATATAGAACTTAAAGCAAAGTGGCAGTGTTTATGACACAGTGACTCTGAATCTATCTGCTTCAATATGGCTAAAGGAGAGAGCCTGATTTGTTCTTTATATGTGGATAAATAAGAGACTTAAACTAGGTAGAGACACTTTGATTTAATTATTTCATCTTTTTATCATCAAAATGTTCAAACATATACAAAAGTAGAGAAAATTAAGTAATTTACCCCTTCATACTCATCTGTTGGTATTAACAATTACCAAGTAACAGCCAATCTTGTTTCATATATATAGGTCCTAATTAATTTTGAAGGAGCTCTGGTAACATAGTGACTAAGGCATTTGACTGCTAACCAGAAGGCTGGTGGTTCAAACCCACCAGCCACTCCTTGGAAGGAAGTTTGGGCAATCTACTTCCATAGTGATTCTGCCTCAGAAACCCAAGGAGGGGTCGCTAGGAGTTGTGTCTGACTCGATGGCACATAACAACAACAACAATTAATTTTGAGCAAATTCCAGACTCCAAGTCATTTCATCAATAAACATCTCAGTAGGGAGCACTGCAGTAGAAGGGGGCAAGATGCCCTTCCACTGTTGCAGACAGACTAAAACCATCCATCTACCAATTAATTCCCTTTTAGAAGACCATCAAAGAAACCTACATAACCTTCACATTTACTTATTTCCCAATAGAAGTAATAAACCATCTATCAGCTCCCTGTCCTCCTTATTCTATCCCACAAAATCTCCCTCTTCAAGCACTGGTTGTAATCCTATGCCTTGTCTACCAATAGACCTGGAAATCAGCATGGAAGCAAGTTTTGCCAGAACAGGAGAAATTTATGGAATATTAAATTTATAAGGAACTGTAAAGGGTAGACTATACTTTTCAATCTATGTTGTTGTTGTTGTTGTTGTTGTTATGTGCCATCGAGTCAGACCCGACTCATAGCGACCCCTCCTTGGGTTTCCGAGGCAGTATCACTACTGAAGTAGATTGCCCCATCTTCCTTCCGAGGAGTGGCTGGTGGATTTGAACCGCCAGCCTTCTGGTTAGCAGTCAAGTGTCTTAGCCACTATGCTACCAGAGCTATATAGTCTACCCTTTACAGTTCCTTATAAATTTAATATTCCATAAATTTCTCCTGTTCTGGCAAAACTTACTTCCATGCTGATTTTCAATCTATAGATAAGGAAATTGAGACAGAAAGATGATCAAATGTATTCACTTTTGAGCTTTCTAAAATGTAGATCTAATTATGAAACTCAGCTGCTTAAACCATTTCAGGGTTTCCAAGCTCCCTTAGTCTAAAGTATTTAACATAATGGATATTCATATTCTAGGACCAACTCTTCCCTTCCCCAGACTCAGCGCTAACCCCTTCTCCTTACCCAGTCCTCACTCTACATCCAGATATAGAGCTTCTTTTTTATGTTCTGGCTGCCTTGTTTTTGTTGTTAAGTGCCATTGAGTAAGTTCCACCTCATAGCAATCCTATGTACAACAAAATGAAACACTGTCCAGTCCTGCGTCATCCACACATGCTTTGCTGTGAGTTAGTCTATTGTTGGAGCCACTGTGTCCATCCTTGTTGTTGGGGTCTTCCTCTTTTTCACTGACCCTCTACTTTACCAAGCATAATGTCCTTCTTCAGGGACTGGTCCCTCTTGATAACATTTCCAAAGTATGTAAGATGAAGTCTCACCATCTTTGCTTCTAAGGAACCTTCTGGCTGTACTTCTTCCAAGACAGATTAGTTCATTCTTCTGGTACTTCATGGTATATTCAATATTCTTCATCAATACCATATTTCTAGTGCATCAGTTCTTCCTCGGTCTTCCTTATTCACTGTCCAGCTTTCACACGCACATGAGGCAACTGAAAATGCCATGGCTTGGGTCAGGTGCACCTTAGTCCTCAAAGTGACATCTTTGCTTTTTAACACTTTATAGAGCTGGGTTCCCCGCCCCCAGCAGATTTGCCCAATGAAATACATAGGTGATTTCTTGACTACTGCCTCCATAGGTGTTGCCTGTGAATCCAGGTAACAAGAAATCCATGACAACTTCAATCTTTTCTTTATCATGTGGCTTCTTATTGGTCCAGTTGTGAGGATTTTTGTTTTCTTTATGTTGAGGTGTAATCCATTTTGAAGGCTATAGTCTTTGATTTTCAACAGTACGTGCTTCATATTTTTTTTGCTTTCAGCAAGCAAGATTGTGTCATCTGCAAACAGCAGGTTGTTCATGAGTTTTCCTCCAATTCTATTGCCACATTCTTCTTCAAATACTCCAGCTCCTCAGATTATTTGCTCAGCATACAGATTGAATAAGTATGGTGAAAGGTTACACCTGATCCACACCTTGCCTGATTTTAAACCACAAAGTACCTCCTTGTTCTGTTGTAACAACAGCTACTTGGTCTAAGTTCAGGTTTTGCATGGGCACAATTAATTGCTCTGGAATTCCCCTTTCTTGCAATGTTATCCATAATTTGTTATAATGCTGTCTTGGTTCTCTAGTGTTGCTATAATATAAATACCACAAGTGGATGGCTTTAACAAACAAGAATTTATTCTCTTACAGTTTAAGAGGCTAAAAGTCTGAATTCAGAGTGCCGGCTCTATGGGCCGGGTAAAGGCCCCATGACTTTGGGCTCCAGCTCTGACTCTTGTTTCAGGCCCACTGAAGCTGGAGGCTTCTTCTGACATGCAGCTACTAGCTGCTGAGGCTGACAAACCCAAGATCTACAGGTAAAATGGCACAATCCCAAGATTAGCAAACAACATAGCAGCTCACTGGTTCAAGTCCAAGATCTGGAAATGAAACTCAGCTAAACACAGGATCCAAATGTACCAAAAAGCAGAAGATCTATCCCAAAGCTTCTCCATATATACTGGAAGCAGATCACACCCTGACGGTAACTCCTCTTCAACTCTCTGACCACTTATAGCAGATTCTACCATGGAGGTAATTACAATCTCAACATGGAGAATAACTACATCCAGCTGCCAAGCCACTCAAAACCGTGGCCCAGCCAAGTTGACATACAACCTTAACTACCACAGAGCCACACAGTCTAATGCCTTTGCATAGTCAATAAAACACAGGTAAACATCCTTCTGGTATTTTCTGCTTTCAACCAAGATCCATCTGACATCAGTAATGATATCCCCCATTCCACATAAAAATTTCCTCTGAATCCAGCTTGAATTTCTGACAGTTCCTACTCAATGCACTGCTACAGCCATTTTAAAATTATCTTCAGCAATATTTTACTTTCGTGTGACATTATTGTTATTGTTTTAGTTACCTAGTGCCACTCTGACAAGAAAATACCACAAATGGGGTGGCATGAACACACAGGAGTTTACTCTTAGAATTTGGAGGCTTTAGGTTTGAGTCCAAAGTGCCAGCTCCAGGGGCTGGGTGAAAGCCCCTCAACCGTGGGCTTCAGCTCTGCCTCCTGCTCCTGGCCCACTGAAGCTGGAGGCTTTTCTTCACTCAGCTTCTGGCTGCTGAGGCTGACAAGCCCAAAGTTGACAAGTAATGAGGCACAATACTGATATTACCAAACTAAACAGCAGGCCATTAATCAAGTCCATTGAAAGTCCCAAGGTTGGCAAAGCATGGCAGGCTGCTGAACAATGGTGCCATAAGCTAGAGACTATTCCCAAAGCTGCTTCTTATACACAGGAAGCAGACCACATTCCTAAGGCAGCTACTCAGCTACTCACAGTAGATTCCACCATGGAGTTGATTACCAGTTTCATCATGGGGAATACTACATCCAGCTGCCCAGCCTCTTACCCAGGCCCAACCAAATTGACACATAAACTTAACTACCATAGTTACTGTTTGATAATTTCCTTATTCCATTGGATCACTTTTCTTTGGAACAGGCACAAATATGGATCTCCTCCAGTTGGTTGGCCAGGTAGCTTTCTTCCAAATTCTTAGCACAGATAAGTGACAGCTTCCAACACTGCATCCATTAGTTGAAACATTTCAACTGGTAGTCCATCAATTCCTGGAGGTTTGTTTTTCAGTACAGTTTACACTTCTTCCTTCAGTACAACTGGTTCTTGACCATACGTTACCTCCTGAAATGGTTGAATATTGACCAGTTCTTCTTGGTACAGTGATTCTGTACCTCCATCTTCTTTTGATGCTTCCTATGTCATTCAGTATTTTGCCCATACAATCCTTCAATATTGCAACTCAAGGCTTGAATTTTTTTCTTCAGTTCTTTCAGTTTGAGAAATGTCAGATGTATTCTTCCCTTCTGGTTTTATAGCTCCAGGTCTTTGCACATTTCATTATTATACTTTGTCTTTTCAAGCTACCCTTTGAAATTTTCTGTTCGGCTCAGTTACTTCATTATTTCTTCCATTTGCTTTCTATGTTTAAGAGCAAGTTTCAGTATCTTACAACATCCATTTGGGTCTTTTCTTTCTTTCCTGTCTTTTTAATGACCTTTTGCTTTCTTCATGTGTGCTGTCCTTCCTGTCATTCCAAACTTGTCTGGAAACAGTTCCAGTCATTAGTGTTCAATGTGTCAAACCTATTCTTGAGATGATCTTGAAGTAGCATACACTCAAGGTCTTATTGTGGCTCTCATGGACTTGTTTTAATTTTCTTCAGCTTCTATTTGAACTTGTATAGGAATAATTGATGGTTCACTCCACAGACAACCCCTGGCCTTGTTCAGACTGATGATATTGAGTTTCTCCATTATCTCTTCCACAAACGTAGTTGATTTGATTATTGTATATTCCATCAGCAAAGTCCATGTGCATAGTCACCATTTATGCTTTAATAAAAGGTATTTGTAATGAATAAGTCATTGGTCTTGCAAAATTCTATTTTATGATCTCCAGTGTCATTTCTATCAGAAGGTCATATTTTCCAACTATCGATCCTTGTTTTCCCCCTAACTTTTGTATCCCAATCACTAGTAATCATCAATGCTGATTACATGTTTGGTCAATGTCATACTTCAGAAGTTGCTGACAGCAAAAAAAATACTTCAGTTTCTTCATATTTGGCATTAGTGATTGGTATGTAAATCTGAATAATATTAACTGGTATTCCTTGTAGACATATGGATATTATCCTATCACTGACAACACTGTACTTCAGGACAGATCTTGAAATGTTCTTTCTCTTCAATTTTGCATTTCTGGGATAGTAGGCCTTATGATTATCTGATTTAAAATGGCCAATACCAGTCCATTTCAGTTCACTAATGCCTAGGATACTGATCTTTATCCATTCCATTTTTGAGAAGTTCCAGTTTTCCTAGATTCATACTTCTTACATTCCATGTTCCATTAACGGATGTTTGCAGTTGTTTCTTCTCATTTTGAGTTTTTTCCTAGATCCTGCCTACTCTAGACTCCTGCATAGATAGAACTTCCCATAGGAAATCTTCAAAGTTCTCAAATCCTCATAAGATATAATTTCATGTGGTCCCAAAGAACCTTGTACATGTTATAATATAGTACTTATAAAAAACTACATGGAAATTGCCTATTTACATGTATGACTTCCCACCAGACACTAGGATCCATAGCCTCGAAGTAGAGCCATGTTTAGTAGCTAACTGCTCACCTGGCACAGTGTAAATACCTGACAAATATTTGTTAAATAAATGAATGATTTTGCCACTGGAAAAAGTCAGTGAGAGATGTATGGGAAAGTACTCTGCATACGATTTAGCATTCACCAAAATTAGCCATTGCATTTATTATCTTCAGGTAACAGGGCTACACAGGGGACTAGTTTCTGACCAGTACAGTTCAGAGCACTTAGCATTCCATCAAAATGCTTAATATGAATTTAGTCAATAAAACTGTCATTTATTGCTATTTTCCTTTGTAAATAAAACCAGTTCCACTAGATTAAAGAAAGCAAACTTAGATGTGTAGCTTTTTGATGTCATTTTAATTTGACTTTATTTTTTTGCATGTGTAGGAGATTCACACATACCCTAGACCACCTATTGGAAAGACTTATGGATCATTGTTTTTTAAAAAATATTCCTTTGGGGCAAGATATTATTATGAATGTCAGAAGATGACTCTTTCATCTTTACCTCTGAAACCACTATGCCCATGTGCTATAGGGAGCCACGTGAGATGAGAAAGTTTTCAAAAGAAAGTATAAGATTACAAATTATAAAAATGAAATGCCCACATGCTAATAAATATGTTTTAAGCTCATTAGTGCAAAAATGACTATGGCAGAGCTTTTCTATGACCTTTAAAGTATTGGTTGCAAGATTAAAGAATATTGTTGTGTTGGTTTTCAATTCAAGAAGAATTTACCGAGAGTTACCATGGTCAGCTCTTTTACCCTCATTCCCATCCTTAGTTTCTAAAGGAAGCAATCCAGCAGGAGGGGGGTAAAAAAGCAGCAGCAGCAAAGAGCTAATTCCATTAAGTCAACACAAACTCCAATTTACTAGAACTCTCTCAGTATAGTGGTTAAGAACATGGGTTTTGGATATAGACAGACCAGGTCTTATAGCTTGGAAGGTTTGAACTTGGTAAAATCCATAACCTCTTTGAACTCCAGTTTTCTTATTACTAAAACAGAGTATTACCCCACAAATTGGATATATGTATATATTAAATTAGATAAGGTATGTATAATATATTTTTATTCTTTAATCAGACAAGAACAATTCCCTCTTTTTCTAAGAAATTCTTCTCCCCTGTTATTGGAATCAAGAGCCCTGGCGATGTAGTGGTTAAGCACTCAGCTGCTGACTAAAAGGTTGGTGGTTCAAAAACACCACTGCTCCATGGGGAGAGAGACATGGCAGTCTGCTTCCATAAAGACTTACAGACTTGGAGATTCAAAATGGAGTCTCATCAGTAAGCACCACGCTATTTCCCTCTAGCATCTTAGTGCTTGAAAAACTAGGTACAGCAGTTTGAATTAGGGATTTTGGTGCTCTGAACAGCTCACTGAATCAGAGTACACCAAACACAGAAGAGCAGAATTAGAGGAAAGGCACAGGGAGAGTATTTAAGAAAGAGCTATACGGTAGAGGACAGACAGGCAGCTGAGAGAGGCCATTGGAAACTTCCCTGGGGCAGTCACTGACTGGCAGGCGAGGGCAGACACCTGAGATCTCCATGAGCCAAGGAAGAAGATACCCTGTATCAGCATACCACCACACCAACATCCCAGCAAACACCCCAAGGATCGACCTTCAGCACCTGATTTTATTGATAACTTGGGTCGATTAGGTGCAAATGGGTGCGCAGCACTACTGAAACCCAAGCGGAGAGATCACTGGTGCTCCAGGAGGGTGAGCTCGCTCCCCCCTCAGCGGGTCACTGAGTGGGCTTGGGTCAGCTTGGGAGACATTGAGAGGTCTGTGCTTCTCTTTGTCACTGATACTGGGACAACAGATTACTAGCAGGCAATCTCCTGACTCCAGCACAGTTGAAATCGCATGCATCTTTGGCGCCGCAGGTGGGTGGTATCACAGACAAACTCCCCAGCCATTAGCAGTCTGGGAGGATTGCTCCAGCATGGCAGGTAGATGGGGTGAAGAGAAAGGAATCTGAGGCTGAGTGCAATCTCAGGAATTTGCCTTGGATCGGCTTTTTGACGCCAAGGGGCCTCGGAAGTGGGGTCTTTGAGTGTGCCTGAGCCTGGCGGAAAGTGGCGAGTCCCTAACAACAGGAATCTTTCCTGAGATTGAGACACGAACTTGTAAATAACTACGTCATCAATAATAGCCTGTGCAAAGCCCTAGCAACTGACCCTAGCAACATCAAGCTTTCCTTCTTCTGCTCCCATCTTCTCCACCAATAACTTCACTCATTCAATAGAAGAAATCATATTCAGCCAATTACCACAAAACCTCCTGGTGAGAACTCTAAACCCTCTTTACAACAAACAGAAACACATATCCACATTCCAGACAGTGATTCCACCATCACCAAGAAAACAGCAGAGTGACCCAGCGTACCTGAATTAATAATAAAATAAAATACACCAGCTTCACCTTTTCAAAATATTAAACCATAAAACCAAGACAAAACAAATCAACAGGTAACCAGCAGTTAAAGACAACCTCAAAATGTCTAGGAAACAACAGGCAACCTCAAATCAAACAAAACAAAACAAAAACAAAAAAAAACCAGGACAAGGCATTAGAAGCAAAACCACAAACGAAGGTCTCATTATACATGGAAGAAGAGGAGGGCAATAGAATTATCTGAGAAGGAATTTAGAAGATACATTTATAGAGCTACACAAGAGCCTAAGGAAACCCCAAACAGAAACAAGGAGAACACAGACAGTTTCTTGGAGGAACTCAGGAAAATCATTGAGGAACAGAATATTAAGATTAATGCACAGTCAGAACTCATACAAAAACAGCAGTTAGAAATGCAGAAGATGTCTATTGAAATGCAAACCATGAGCACCAAAATGACAGAACTACAAAACAAAGTAGAAGCTCAAAGGAGTAGATTAGAACTGGCTGAAGAACGCATATCCCAACTAGAAGACAAATCCCTGGATGCGAGCCTGTATGAAGAAAAATCAGAACAAAGATTTAAGAGAAATGAAGGGAGCCTAAGAAATATATGCGATGACATGAGATGAAACAATATAAGACTCATTGGAATTCCAGAACAAGAAGAGGTGAAAAAGACCATGGAGAAAATTGTGGAATACCTGCTAACAGAAAACTTCTCCCAAATCATGAAGGAAGAAAAGATATTTGTCCAAAAAGCTCATAGAACCCCACACAAGATAGACCCCAAAAGAAAAACACCGAGGTATTTTATAATCAAACTTTCCAAAACCAAAGACAAAGAAAAAATTTTGAGAGCTGCCCAGGAAAAAAGAAATATTACTTATAATAATCAAACAGTTAGGCTGAGCTCCGATTACTCAGTAGAAACCACGCAGGCAAGAAGGCAATGGAACGGCATATATAAAACTCTGAAGGAAAAAAACTTCCAACCAAGAATCCTATATCCAGCCAAATTATCCATAAAATATGAGGGTGAAATCAAAGCATTCTCAGATAAACAGAAATTAATAGACTTTGTGAAAACCAGACCAAACCTATAAAAAATGCTTAAGGAAGCCTTACCAATAGAGAACCTACAACAGAGATCAGCCAAACCAGGATATGTGACATCAACTCTAAAAGCAAATCAGAAATAGATACTCGTAATAAAACCATAAAACATTCTACCTTAAAAACCAAGGAACTCAAGCAGCACACAACAACAGCAACTAACCTATCAGAGGGAATAATACTTCTAGGTACAGACCCTCAAATGGAGAGGAAAACACGACAATGTCTTAGCAGCACGCACTGTTGTAAAAATGTAGAGACAAGATTATACTCCAAGGTAACAACAGAGAAGAGTAACAATTCTTCTAAGCAAATCCAGAAGGAAGGAAAACATATGGACTTAATAAACCCAAAACCAACTATAAAGAAGAAAAGGGAGAAAGCATTAGCTAACAAAGTGAACTCAGCACAGAAATATACTAGGACCAAGGAATCACCAACGACACGACAAAAAAACACAATAGAATGACACCAATCAACTCATACCTATCACTATTTACACTGAAAGTGAATGGACTAAATGCACCTATCAAGAGAAAGAGAGTGGCAGACTGGAGAGGAATAAAAGACCCATCGATATGCTGCCTACAAGAGCCACATCTTAGACACCAATTAATTAAAAACATTAAGAGTTAAAGGATGGAAAAGAATATATCAAGCCAATGGAAACCAAAAAAGGGCAGGGGCAGCAATTATGATTTCTGATAAAATAGACATTAAGGTGAAAAACATCTTAAGACAGAAGGATGGGCATTATATGATGCTGAAAGGGTCCATCGACAAAGAAGAGGTTACAATAATAAATATTTATGCACCTAATGAAAATGCTCCAAAATATGTGAAACAAATATTAAGTGTATTAAAAGAAATGATAGACAACTTTACATTAGTAGTGAGGGACTTTAACACACCACTTTCAAGGAGAGACAGGTCAATGGGGAAGAAGCTCAGCAAAGATACAGAAGAACTTAACGACACAATCAATCAGCTGGAACTCATAGACATATATAGAGCACTTCACCCAACAAAAACACAATTCACATTCTTTTCCAGTGCATATGGATCCTTCTCCAGAATAGATCACATGCTAGGACATTAAACAAGCCTCAATAAATTCAAAAGCATTGAAATACTGCAAAGCATCTTTGACCACAATGCTATAAAACTAGAAATTAATAATAGGAAGAGCAAGGAAAAAGCATCAAACATATGGAAGCTGAACAACTCTCTGCTTAAAAACTACTGAGTTACAGAACAGATAAAAACAGAAATAAAAAAATTCCTAGAAACTAATGAGAATGAAGATACATCCTACCAAAACCAATGGAACACAGCAAAAGCAGTACTCAGAGGACAGTTTAAAGCAATAAATGCATACATCAAAAAAGAGGAAAGAAACAAAATCAACACTCTAACTGATCAACTTCAACAACTAGAAATAGAACAAAAAAAGAATCCTACAGTATCTAGAAGCAAAGAAATAATAAAGATCAGAGCAGAAATAAATGAAACAGAAAACAAAAAAACAGAGAAAATCAACAAAACAAAGAGATGGTTCTTCGAAAATATTAATAAAATTGATAAACCATTGGCAGACCTAACAAAAGAAAAGAAGGAGAAGACCCAAATCACAAGAATTGTAAACGAAAATGGTGTCATCACAACAGAACAACTGAAATAAAAAAGAAACTGACAGAATATTATGAAAAACTGTACACCAATAGATATGAGAATCTAGAAGTGATGGACAAGTTTCTAGAATCACAAGATCTACCTAAATTATTCCACTCAGAAATAGAAAACTTGAACAGACCCATAACAAGGGAAGAAATTGAACAGGTCATAAAAAAAAAACTTTCCACAAAGAAAAACCCTGGCCCTGATGGCGTCACTGCAGAATTCTATCAAATATTCAGAGAAGAGTTGACACCTATGCTACTCAAGCTATTTCAGAACATAGAAAAATATGGAGTACTCCCAAACTCATTTTATGAAGCAAGCATAACACTCCTACCAAAACCAGGGAAAGACAACACTAGAAAGGAAAACTACTGACCAATATCATTCATGAACATAGATGCAAAACTCTTTAACAAAATCCTGGCCAACAGAATCCAACAACATATAAAAAACTTAATACATCTGGACCAAGTGGGATTCATACCAGGTGTGCAAGGATGATTTAACATCAGAAAATCAATCAATGTAATCCATCACATAACCAAAACAAAGGAAAAGGACCATATGATTATATCAATTGATGCAGAAAAGGCATTTGATAAAATCCAACATCCATTCCTGTTTAAACGCTCAGCAAAATAGGAATAGAAGGGAAATTCCTCAACATAATAAAGGGTACATATGCAAAGCCAACGGCCAACATCGTTATTAACGGAGAAAGACTTAAGGTATTCCCCTTACGAACGGGAACCAGACAGGGATGCCCTCTATCACCACTTCTATTTAACATTGTCTTGGAAGTTCTGGCCAGGGCAATAAGGCAAGAAAGAGAAATAAAAGGCATACATATTGGCAAAAAGGAATTAAAACTGTATTTGCAGATGATATGATCCTATACATAGAAAACCCAAGGGACTCAATATAAAGACTACTGGAACTTATAGAGAGGTTCAGCAAAGTGGCAGGATACAAGATCAACATACGAAAATCAGTTGGATTTCTCTACACCAGCAAGGACTCCTCTGATCAAGAAATAAGGGAAACCATACCATTCACTACAGCTACAAAAAAGATAAAATATCTAGGAATAAACTTCACCAGAGACACAAAAGACCTATACAGAGATAACTATAAAACACTGCTACAAGAGACAACAAGGGCACTACAAAAATGGAAGAACCTGCCTTGTTCATGGATAGGTAGACTAAACATTGTGAAAATGTCAATACTACCTAAAGCAATCTATACATTTAATGCAATCCTGATCCAGATTTCAACAAAATTTTTTAAGGACATGGGAAAACTAATTACTAATTTCATATGGAAAGGAAAGAGACCTAGAATAAGCAGAGCACTTCTCAAGAAGAAAAACAAAGTGGGAGGTCTCACACACCCAGACCTTAAGAACTACTATATAGCCACTCTAGACAAAACAGTATGGTACTGGTACAATGATAGACAAATAGACCAATGGAACAGAATCGAAAGCTCAGACATAGACCCATCCATCTATTGACAACTGATCTTTGACAAAGGCCCAAAGCCCATTAAATGGGGAAGGGATAGCCTCTTTAACGAATG